>NC_056727.1:708778771-708806271 GCF_019279795.1 Protopterus annectens | reverse complement strand
AAATGAACATGTAGCACTGCATATTCCTTCTGAATTTTTCAGAGGGAAATGTCAGTGTTCTTTGTCGAGGTTTATTAGGACATTTGTTAGCAAGGCAACACTGCTCAAGTGCTTATAAGTTTGCAAATGTGCTGTTATTGTTTAGTAGTATGATTACTTTGCAAATATTTACTGACTCTCTGAAAATTAAGTTTCTAAACATAAAATTAGCCGAAACCTTATATGGAAACACTGGTATTCTTTAAAACTTCTGAAGAAGTCTCATTTGGAGATGAAAGTGCTAAAATGGTTTATTAAAGAGCTTGTATTTTATCCTCGAAGTGTGTATTCGTTAGTACATGTTCCTGTTTTAAAGAATACCAGTGTTTCCATATAAGGTTTCGGCTAATTTTTTGTTTTAGTATTAGTTTTTTTTTTAGTTACGTTTATTAAGTTTCTAAATATATTTGTATGTTTTTATAGCCATAATATTAACTTAATTGTAAACAGGTCAGGTTGCATTTGGCATTTATCAGCATTATTTTAGTTCAGATTAGTTAAAACCCAGACGGAGTTGAAGTTGCTTATAATGTTAAAGATTTATTTTTCTGCCTACATGACATGTAACATTTTTGTAATATAATATTTTTCCTTGCAGGAGGTTTGCAAAGAGAATTTATGTTTCTTTGCCAGATGAGGAGGTATGTTCTAATGGATTTGAAAATACCAGGATTTTTTTGATGATGTAACCTATAAACACATGCATATTTATTTAACTTCTGTAATCAAATGTTTTCTTGCTGTTGCATTGAACTAATGGAATCTATCAGGTTTCAAAAGACTAGTGAGGAAACAACACTGTTTGTCAGATCGCAGGTTTTGCAGCTCTTGATTTATTTAACATTTGTGTACTGGGAAAGTCCAACTTGGAACAAAGCCAATTTTCAGCAGAGGCCCGGGGAGGAATGTTCCAGACACATGTCTTTGTAATGTGGGAGGAAACTGGAGTACCTGGAGGAAACCCACGCAAACACAGGGAGGACATGCAGACTCTGCACAGAAGGTACCCGAGCCGAGAATCTAACTGGAGAACCTCTTGCTGTGAGACGACAGCTGTACCACTGCGCCGTCCCAAATGTCAGGGGTTTTCATCATGACAGCATTTCAAGCAGCCGTCCTAAAATCTGTGTTTTTCTTTGGTTAGTGTCTTTAAGTGTTTGGAAGAAAGCAAATAGAGCATATGATCATCCCCTCTTTAATTCTTGGCATTTCATTCGTAGATCTAAATATCTCTGTTGCTTGTATGTATGCACACTTGTGTAATTTACTTGTTTCCTTATTGCTAACTCACTATTAGATCATTTTATTTTTTGTCAAAAAGATAATTCACATTTTTACTGGCTGGTGGTGAAAATAAACCAATGCTCTATCAAGTAGGGTCCTCTGTTTGCATTCTTTGAAAAAAAAAAAAACATAGTTTTGCATTTTTTCATAATTGTTTATCTGGCGCTGTATTTCCTAGAGTTTGACAACTGCCCTAACATAGGCACATGACTTGATGGTGAAATACTGTACTCTGGCTGGTGTTGTGGTGGTAGATGATATCCGTGCTTTATAGTAGAGGAGTATTCTTTGCAAGGCAGACTTGTTCCTCAGAGGTCATAAAGAAAGGACGGTCCTTATCCTTATTCCCTTCAAGAAGAAGTAAATCAAAGCAGCAGAAACAAAGAAACTCTCAACGATTTGTACTTGGGTTAAAATGCAGCTTCACTTGATTTTTTACATTATGTTCGAGTTACACGTCAGGTAAATGGGTTCTGCTGACAGTTTCTCAGTGTAATGTTATAACAAAAAACAAACTCATTCAAACTTCCTATCCCAAGTACTCAAAAATAATAGATTCAGGAGGTTTTACTTCTGATAAAATAACTATTGCATGAAAAAAGTGGAGCACACTGGGTGGGTCCCAGACTGCCAAAAAAGAGACCATTTTTTTTGCAAGCTGTTTACTTATGCTTAAGAAAGATGAATCTTGGCAAGCAGTATTAGAGCTGCCAAGTGTGAGCATTTATGATTGCAAAAAACAAAAAAACAAAATAGTTTTGATTGTCAAGGCAGTGTTAATTTTATAGAAGGGAGCTGTCTTTAGCTATTTTGGGTGTGGAGGATGCCTACCTTCACATACCCGTAAGATGTTGTCTTTCGGCTTTTCCCCGTTAGAGGTCGCCACAGCAGAACTACGGTCCGCTAATGATTGGCAGTAGATTTTCACGAACGCCGAGGTTCCAGCGTAACATTCAACCTTCAACGAAAGCATGCCCATTTACGCACGTCTTTCGAACGCCCATCCAACCACGGGGAGGACATGCAGACTCCACACAGAAGGCACTCCAGCCGAGAATCGAATGGGGGAACCTCTTGCTGTGAGGCAACAATGCTACTGCTGCACCAAAATTTGAGGTTTTCCATTGCTTTTCTATTTATTTATTTATTTATTTTTGCCACTCTGCTTTGATCTGACTGCAGCTCATGAGTATTTACAGAATGTTTAGACCTAGTTTTTGCACATGTACGGAATATCTTTCCGTATCTTGTTGACCGACTGACTGTCAGAATCTAAACAACTTTCAATTAAAATCACTGCGGTTGTAAGCTTTTTCCAACCACTGAGTTGATGTAAGTTGCAAGACGTCATTTGACTCCAGCCCAACCAAGTGACCTTTTGGGAGCTTTAATAGACTTGTCATTTGGAGGTCTTTGTCATACAGGAAAACAGAGATCCAGTAAAGACCTTTCCTCTTTCGAGCTGCTCAACAAGATAGTGTTTCAGGGCTCTGAGGTACTTGCCTTTCTGTATAGTTTGGTTCCTTTGTGAACAACTCTGTATGGGGAAGCCACTATGACTCTTGGAAAAAATTGAAACCAAGCCACATGTTCCTTGGAAACTATTTTCTGTTTAAAAATCAGTGGAAACAAGAATGTTTGTGGTAGCAGCGACATTTTATGAAAGTGCAAAATGTTACACCCTTTTCAGTCCCAAATGCAGAACACCACATAACAAGTTTGTCAGATTATTATTTGAGCATACTTTAAGAATTTTTTTTTAGTTTATGGATTTTGGATTTCTTGTGAAAAACATTTTGCATCATCCTAAAGCAGGTGAAGGTAGCCCCAATAGTAGTGACAGGTTTTCAAGACCGCTTTTTCTCAGGAGCATTGCAGATCACTGATGTATGTCCTTCAGCAAGTGATTGTCAAATCCTTCCAGTTAGACAAAACTGTCCCCTAGATTTGGAGCATTCTAGGACTACCTCCTAGTACTTGCAGTTTAAGGTCCAGGGCATCACATTGTACTGGTAGTCTCTGTCAGCTAGATGGATCTTCCTAGCTTATGCATGGCAGTCTTTTAGCAGATAATGGATCTGTTGAAATTAGCAAAGATAGATCTCTTTAATAACTCATTTCAGGAGTCAGTTTCCAGGGTTTTCTCTCATGAAGCTGGGTGCATTCTCTACCCATCGTCTTTGGAAATTGACACTTGGCATTTCCTTATTTTTCACAGATGCAGTGTCTAATTAAGATTAAAGTAGATTCAGTGTATCAAATTCTGCTTGGACCAGCCTAGCTAATGCAGCTCTGGTTCTTCTTTCCATTGCAGTCTTTGTCTCTCTCTCCATACAGTGTGACTTCTCCCGCTAGAGAAAGAGCTATTTTTTTTTCTCCCCAATAACAACCAGGTAGAGTTCTTTATAAATTTAGGTTCACGAACCAGTTGGCTTGATGGGTAGGATTCCCATTACTCAGTGGTATATTTTCTTCCAACAGTTAAGACATTCTCAAGGAAGTTAAGAAGGCTAACACTAGGAAATATTAGTTTCAGAAATGGAAAGGATTGTTATTGTGAACTTTCAGTCTGGATCCTCTGTTTTTATGGGAGTCTTACTCCACTTGGAGTGAACACCTTCACTGGTATGATGCAACTTGTAGGCATTTTAGAAACTAACAGCTTTGGAAAATGACTGAAACAGTAGTTTAACATGTAAGAAAATTCAAATACAACAGCTGTTACAGTGACTTCTCAGAGGTCTGTTAAGTGAGTGAGTGTTTTGTATGGCTGTGCTTGTGACTAGTACTCCTGACCTTTTCCTTTTCAGTTCCGGAGGGATCAGTACCCCCATTCTTGCAGTTTTGGAGCAGATTGCAAAAGTTTAAGCTGCTTAATCGTGTTTAGAAGAAAAAATCTGCTAGTAACCACTAATAACTACAGTAGCAGTGCAGTAAAAACTTCAAGAAAAAACCCAGCCAAGCTAGAGTTTTCACTGTGTGAAACCATAAACCTTCTGTGGTGACTTGCTGCACCAGGGTGCTTTTGATCTTTTACATGCACTACTATAGCCATAAATCCTAGGCAACATCCAGATAAGCAAAAGATCTGATGTCCTCTTCATTCTTCTCACAGATGGGTCATGGATCCAATCCTTGGATCGTACTCAACCTCATTTTTACAGATTTGGATCCATTTATCGAGTCCCTCCTCCTGCCCATAATGCCCCACCATCTACCCAAACCTCCCCATCACCAGTGACAGAAGTGTTTTTTCCGCAGTCTCGAGTAGAGAGCAAATTGTCAAGGCTTTTCAGCTAAGTTTCTTCTTGCTTATTATTCTTATTATTGTAGTTTTCCATCATTGCTCTTCCTCTGCTACATATAACTTTCACAGGCGTTAGGGTTCTCATCCTTCCCTTCTCTGCCGGGCTCCCTCTTTGAGCCTTGCATTCCTTCTCTTTTCCTCTCCTTTTTAGCTTTTGGAGGGGGGGGGGGGGTTGCTTTATGTAGACTGAGTTAGTTCCTGTGCCCTTTGTCACTTTCTGCTATATCTGGTTTCCTGTTTGTTTTTTTGTTTGTAGAATAATGTCAGACAAGCCTGCGGGGTTTAAGCGCTGTTCAGAATGTGGACACAAGATTCCATGTTCTGACGCTCTGTTTAGGACCTGAACATCTCTGGTCATTTTCCCAGATCTGCAAGGGATTTAATCCTAAAGGGATTTAATCCGAGAGGTAACAAAAATAAGTTAATTCTCAAGGATTTGTTACCTGCTTCTGATTCTTCCTCTCCAGGGTCTCAAACCCCCTCCAAGACTACTGTAGGTTTTGCTGACCCCAAGAAGTCCTCTCACAAGCCCCCTAGGGTTTGTCTGAGCCTCCGGCCAAAATGGCTAAACAATCAGATCTGACATCGTTGGATTCGAGACCACCTTCGGCACTGACTGACTTCAGAGCTGAGGTTCTCGCATAGGCCTTCTACCTCAGATCCGAATTCCTTGGAACCAGACCCCAGAGTGTAATGTTACGGCGACATCCCCTACGCTTCCATCCAAGATTCTCCAAACCCCGAGCAGACATTCCCGACCAGGATATGTGGCTTCCTTGAGGTCTTCTTGGAGCCTTACAAAATTCAACATGGACAGGATAAGGAAGATAGAGTCAGATCCAGCTGGGGGGTGTATTGCCTTCTCCATCCCTTCTAGGGTATGAGAGTACTTCCGTTGCAGTACAGTCTTCTTCTCTGATTCAAACTTTGGTGTCGGAGTCCCAGGATCTTAGCCACCCAGGGCAGTTAGAGTCCGATGCGGGGAGGCTTTCTTCCTCTACTCCAACAGTCACCTTGACCACCTCTGCTCCAATGTCATCAGATCAGAGTGGGTCTCTGATACGTGTGGCCATCTAATCCCGGGGGAGGAGTCTAGATCAGACTCTGTTGGAGAGCCATCCCTTCCTCTCAGCGCTTGACAGCTTGAGTCTGATCCTGCCTGGGAGTCAGGGGTCATGGGAGGACCAGCCTTTTCTTCCTCTGTTGCTTCAGCTCCGGGGGAGTTGGAGACGGATTCTTCAGGTCTGTCGGCATTCCAAGTTGTGGAGAGAGGGTGTTCTCTTCCAAAAGTGACTGAAACTCCTCCAGCTGTGATCCTCCCTGTTGCCCCCATTTAGATCAGATAATTGATCCTAGCATGCTTGTCCAGGATCAGCCTACCCGGAGGTGTCTGCAATCGTTTCCCTTGGAGGAAGTTCCCTGTTCTTCCGCGACCTCTCCTGAACACCCCACAGAGGAGGTTGTTCGTAAGAAGTCATGCAAGAGGGGGCACATAGACTGCCCATTGGAGTCTGTCACTGAGGACATGGACTTTGACAAAGAAGGATCTCCCAGATTGCCATAGAAGACAATCTCCATAGGAGATATTTTAGAGATCCTGAGACAGAGGTGGTTGGTTGGCCCAAACTGCTCCAGAGGAGGGGCAGGCCTGTCTACTTCTTGAGTGCCCCCCCCCCCCCCCCCCCCCGGCAGATGAGCTTGTGGATTTGGTGGCCTACTGGGCATGGAAGAAACTGGACACAGTCGAGCCAATACTGAAATGGTCTAAGTTTTTGTCACCCCCCCCCAAAGGATAGTCCCTACTGAAATAAGGTATAGTAAGAATCTAAAGAGGCTATTATATTTTGAGAGAACTAATAGGGAAACAGATACCATTAAGAATAGATCTACATTAAAATATGGTGCATATCCCTGTAACAAGTGCAATATGTGTAAATATATTATTAGTGACCATCAATTTATTGTACCTGAACTTAACTATGTATTTTCAAGTGATTTTTATGTCACTTGTGAGACTAAGAATTTGATATATTTAGCTACATGCACACAATGCACGGCCTATTATGTAGGCTTATCCTCTAGGAGGTTGAAAGGTCGCCTTTATAATCATATTTATGATATAAGGAAAATGAATTTAACAAATGCCTTAGCTAAGCACATAGACATGTATTCTGACCACACTTTTAAATTTAGGGTCTTACAAGTTATAACCCCGAGTAAGAGAGGGGGAGATGGTCAGAACTATCTAGAAACAGTTGAGTTAAACTGGATTTTGAGGCTGAAATCTCATGTTCAACCAGGACTTAGTCAGTCAGTATAAAATCCATGTTAGCAGCACGTAGGTAGTTATGGTGAAACTCCAGTTACTCAGTTATTTGTTATATAGGCATACGACCTTCAGGTATTTATATATCCTCTAGAATTTTAGAGCTAATAGTCCATTTATACTTATAATTTCACAGTTATATTTTTGTATTTTTGTATTGAGTAGGTCTGAAACTAAGAATGTTTTGAATTTTCAGACTTCTAGTTGTCAGTCACAGTTAGGCATAATCTGTTGATTTTGTTATTATTGAGGTCTTACATTTTTATTTTTTATATTCTTATATTTTTCTATTATATGATACACATGCATTTATATTTATATTTAACATCAGTTTCAATTGAATTCATATATATTTTAGTATTGATATGTTTTAACATATATTTTTCAGTATCTTTGTACTTTTCACAACAAATGTTGTAATTCTAGATGAATATATTTTTTACACATATTTATATGTGCATGTTTATACACTTAAATACATATACTTTCTTTGTATATATGTGTAATAAGGGTTACAATTCATATTCATTTTAGTAGTACTCAGCATTACCTTAGTTTGATAAGACTTAGTTGAATTGATATATTGATTAATAGATTAATTAAGTGTTTTATGAATTGAATGACTAATTTGCTGAGTTAAGATATATAAAGCATTTGTATTTGTGTCACATTTTATAAACCTGAAGAAGCTTACTTGTACGTGAACGCGCTTGTTCCTACAATAAATTAAGTTCATTTTACATCGTGGAGGTCTCCATTTGCTTTGTTCTGTGGAATAAGGTATACTGGTAGATGCCATGGTTGTGGCAGCAGCTACAAAAAAGGAGCTTCCTGAGCAGAGCTCCTCTGTCCATCAGCTGAGCAAGGGAGTCCAGAGCGATGGACAGATTTGATAGGTGCATATATTTCTCTGCCACATTCTCTGACAGCAGTGAATTATATGGCACACTTTACTAGATTGCAGAGAGATCTGGTCAAGGAACTTTGATTCTCAAGCAGAGACCATGTCTGCGGTGGACTTCAAGAAGATATCTCCCTGACTGGCGACTCTTCTTCCCTTCTAATTCTTCCATGAGGCTTATCTCCCATGGTACAGAGGGTGCCTTACAGGCAGCTAGCTCAGGCATTGTGATTAGAAGGCATGCCTGGATTAGGCTTAATGATGTCATGGAGCCTTTCAAGGCATCCTTTGTTAATGCTCCTTTTGATGGTTCCTCTTTGTTCGGGCCATCAGTCAAAGGAAACCCTAACCCCCAGTGAACAGGAAGGGAAGACACCCTGCCTGCTGTCGGGGTCAGGTTTTCAACCCCTCGGTGTATGTTTTCGAGAAGTCAGCAAGTTGGTAGGAAAACTTGGTTCCATAAGTCCTGAGGGCCTTCCCAGGATCAGCATGGATAATCTTCCTCCAGGGACAAAGGGGGAAGTTTCAATGGCAGATGCCATCCCATAGGCAGGGAGGCTCCGGCATGGTCAGGGCTTCAGAGATCCTTTCTCTGACCAGTCCTATGAGCGTTACTGAAGTGTGCTGCTTGACTGCTCTACTCTGGAGGCAGTCGGGGGGGGGGGGGTTCTTTTCATTGCACCCAAACACAGAGACCAAACTTGCAAAGAATGTCTGGATGTTCAGTATAATATCCAGAGGATATTAATCCCCTTTTCCCTGTCACCCCCACAGAAAAACGAATGAAACTCCCTGACGTTCCACCCAGTCAGAGGGAGTAGGCAGCAATAGAAGTTCAAAGGCTGCAGCAAAAAAGAGCCATCCAAGAGGTCCTGACTGAACAGAAAGGATTCAGAACTTAGCTCTTTCTTCTTTTTAGTGCCAAAGAAAGCCAGGGACCCGAGACCAATTCTGGATATAAGCAATCTAAACCTTTTTATAAAAAAGGCAGAGTTTTTGATGGTTACAGTTCAGTCCATCCTAGTGCTGTCGCAAAAGGACGATTGGATGTGCTCAGTAGACTTCCAGGACGTGCACTGTCACATTAAAAATGACAGATGCACCAGAAGTCACTTGCGCTTCACTTCAGGCTGGGAGCCAGTCATTACCAGTGTATGGCTCTGCTCTTTGGACTCACCACAGTCCCCAGGGTGTTTACCAAATGCATGACAGTAGTGTCAGCTCATCCGAGATTGCAGCGATTCCAAGTATTTCCATACTTGGACAACTGGCTTCTTACTGCCCCAGCCAGGCATCAGCTCATTTGAGCGAGGGATTATTTGATTTTCTTCGTGTTTCACTGTTGCAGTCATTACATTTGGGTAATCTGCTGGCAGGTTTGCCCTCAGTCGGCCTGAATAACAAAGTCTTGGGTCCTGTGTCGGTTGCTGTCTCCTCTTCCATGACATCAGGTCATCAGGGGTATAAAACATGCAGCCAACGCCATTTTAATCAGTCTTTCTTGCCGTGCTGTGCCCAAAGCAGAAGCAGTTTGCAAGTGCCGGTTGGCCAACTCCTGAAATTTTTGTTTTCGAGTTTCAGAACTGAAGTCTTCAAACTAAAGCTAAGTACCCCATTAGGGAAACTTTTTCTTGCTCCTTACTGCTGTCAGTAAAAGTTAATAATTGTATTACTTGTGGGAAGCAAATACCTCATAAGGATTTCCATTTGTACTGTATTCCTTGCCTAGGCCCTGATCACAATGTGCCCTGCTGTCGGTTTTGTGCTAAATTTAACCAACGCACTATTAAGCGTCTGTATATTTTTGCTTCTAAATACTTTGGTTCAAGATTTAACTGTCCTGAAATGTCATCTGTTAGCAATCCGACTACCGAAATTCACAAAAAACGCAAAGAAAAAAGACAATCAGACCATCGAGATCCAAAACTGACAGCGAAGCTTCTCCTAATCCAGTTGCTGGTTTGCCGGTACTGTGTGTGGTGCTTTTGCAGCCCCTAATGCCCGCTGCTTTTGAGTCGTAGGCCTCTACCAAGACACATTCAGAGTCCGGTATGCCGCGAGATTCTTCAAGTATTGAACCCACAGATGTCTCTCCCTAGGATGGGTCCAGAGCTGCTGAGCAGGCACTGGCTTCTGAGGGTGTTTTCAGGCCTAAAGATTTGTATATTAAACCAACGCCATCATCAAAAACAAGGCCAAAACCAATTATGTATAAAAAACAGATGCATGAGCCACGTGCTCAGCCCCCTATGCCTAAAAAACAAATTATCAAAATGGCTGAGGATTTAATTACCTTTATCAGGGGTTCCCAACCCCCTCCTGCTAAGAGGCCTAGGCAAGACACTGATTATGAATCTTCAGATCAAGGTTTCCATTTCTTCTGATCAGGAATTTTCTGTTCCCCCTTATGAGGACTCTGATGCAGAAGAATCCATCCCTTCTGCTTCTCCTCCTGAGGATTTTTCTTTTGGAGAGACTTTGCATACCTTAAGGGAACATTTTCATTGGGAGAGTCAGGACTTTTCATAATCCAAAAAGAGGCTTAGAGATTTTCTTCTTCCGCAGCATAGGCCTTTGGCTATACCTCCTGTTTTAGACATTGTTGATGTTTTCTCAGAATCCAGCATGGCTCCTGATTCCCTGCCTCTGGCTCCTAATAAGCCAGACAGATATGACAGGGTTCCTGACTCCCACAAATTTCTTTTCAAAAATCCTACTGCTGACCCTGAAACTATTTCTCAGGGTCCCAAGGGTGTTAAGGCTTCTACAGCCAAAAATCCTACCCCTTCTGAAGGCAGAAGGCTCCAGTTTTCAGTCACAAGGATCTTACAGGACAAAACAATGGGGTGCCTCCATCTCTAAATCAGGAAGTAGCAAAGCACCACCCTACGGTAAACAGTCTGAATGATTTTCCTCTGCCATTTCCAAGCACTTATCTTTTGGCAGCCCTTTTTGGGGGAAAATTAGCACTTCATGCTCAAAATTGGCATCTAATTACCCAGGACAAGTGGATCTTAAATATAGTATCCCAGGGGTACAGATTTCATTTCCACATGTTGCCAATTCCAAACAGATGACAAGACCTGCCCCCAAAATCAGTGGACAAGAGGCCCAGAAACAAGTCATGTCCCTCATGGATATGAGGGCTATTCAACCAGTACCAGAAAAGGAAAAAGGACAAGGTTTTTATTCAAGACTATTCCTGGTACCCAGAAAAGACAAATCATGGCATCCAATTCTGGACTTATCAATTCTAAATACTTTCCTGGACATTCCAAAATTCAAGATGCTGACTCTACAACAGCTACTGCCTATGCTAGGCAAGAATGCCTGGTTGGTAACTCTAGACTTAAAAGAGGCTTACCTGCATATCCCAATCAGGGAATCTTGCAGAAGATACCTCCGCTTCAAAGCAGGCTAATCGCATTGCCAGTTGTCTGCACTGCCCTTTGGCTTATCTACTGAGCCCAGGGTCTTCACAAAGTGCCTGGCACCAGTAATTGCATTTTGCAGACAAAGAAACATTCAAATTTATCCATATCTGGGCAATTGTCTAATTCAGGCAGAGGATGAGGACACTCTTCTACAACAGCTGGCGTTTGTAAAAAGGCTTCTAACATGCCTAGGGTACACCATAAACGAAAATAAATCACAACTGATACCCTCTCAAATAATTACATTCCTGGGTGCAAGCTTGAATACAACTCCCCAGATGGCTTACCTCACCCCAGACAAAGAAATTCAATTGATAACATACTTTAAACAAGTGGCAACAAAAACCCAGCTATCTGCAAGACAAATTCTGCAGGCTTTGTGGTTCATGGCATCCTGCATTCTACTAATTCCATATGCAAGACAGCATATGAGGAAACTTCAATGGTACCTAAAAAGCTTATGGACTCAACGTTGTCACAGCCTGGAAACAATGATTCCTCTCATTCCTTGCCTGCAACAGGAGTTCCTTTGGTGGGCAGAGGCCTGTCACCAAAACAAGGGGCTGTCATTCATTCTACCCCCTGCTACTTAAACCCCGACTACAGACGCATCAGACTATGCTTGGGGGGCCCATCTGGCAGGGAGATGCATTCAGGGAGAATGGAGCCCAAATCAAATGCACCTTCATATCAACCAGAAAGTAATGCTAGCTGTACAGAATGCTCTGAAAGCCTTCAAGGACTTGCTTCATCTAGGACAACTACTGATAAAGATGGACAGCTACTGATAAAGATGGACAACACCACAGTTATGTGGTACGTAAACAAGCATGGGGGTACCCACGCCTACCCCCTGTGCAGACTAGCCATGGCCTTGTGGAACACAGCCTTGACTTAAATACATCTATAAGCTGAATTCCTGCCAGGAAAGCAAAATACTCTGGCAGACGACCTAAGCAGAAATCTTATGGACCCGCACAAATGGAAATTCCACAAATCTTCAGCATGTTGACACGAAAATGGGGGAGCTCAGACATAGATCTGTTTGCCTCTCCCCAAAACTACCAGTTGGACAAATTCTGCACAAGGACTCATCACAAAAAGCTTGGAAAGTGGATGCTCTATCCTTCAGCTGGAAAAAAACTATCAGTCTATACCTTTCCCCCACTGCCTCTGCTCTCCAAGGTTTTACTAAAAGTCAGACAGGAAAAAAAAATTATTCTGATTGCTCCGGACTGACCTCGCCAACACTGGTACCTGCCTCTAAGGAATTTGTTGCACCTTCCTCCGTGGTACTTGCCTCAGACAACCTCATCTATTGTCTCAGCAGAACTATCAAATTCTGAAACTCTGCTCCAAACTCTGAATCTTGCAGCATGGCTAATCAACTAATTTTACTAATAACATCTCTCAGTAAACCTGTGATGGATGTTATTTTGGAGGCTAGAAGGCCTAGTACTAGAAAATCTTATGCTGATAAATGGAAGAGATTCTGTGCCTGGAACCAAGCACAAGGAATAAACACAGCAATGCCCAGTATTCCTCAAATTTTGCAATATTTAACTGAGATACTTCACAAGGGCCTATCTTTTTCTTCTATAAAAATCCATGCCTCTCTAATCTCGGCTCATTACAACACAGAGCCTCCTCTCTTTTCTCATCCCTTGCTAAAGCAGTACCTCGGAGGGGCCAAAAATTTAAGACCTCCAAGGAGAGCACCGACTCCTGCATTGGGACCTCAATTTTGTGCTGGAAAAACTCTTTTTGAACCAGCTGCTACTGCAGACATAAAATTTCTTTCTTGGAAGACGGCCTTTCTGTTAGCAGTCACTTCAGCTAGAAGGGTTTCAGAATTACAGGCTCTCATGGCAGTGGAACCTTTCATTATCTTTTACCCGGACAGTGTGGCCCTCAGGACCAGTTCTTCTTTTATGACTAAGGTTGGTATCCAATGTGGCTCTTAACCAGACCATTCATCTGCCAACTTTTTTCCCAAATCCGCAGAACAAGGGGGAGCGGATTCTGCATTCATTGGATGTACACTGACAACTAAGATTCTACTTACAGGACAAAATCTCTAAGAAAGTCTGAGCAACTACTGGTGGCATTTGCTGCAGGGACAGAGGGGGAAGGCTGTATCAAAGCAGACCATTTCAAAATGGATAAGCCATTGTATTTGTTTCTGCTACATGCACCATGGTAAACCTGTCCCCAAGGGGATCAGATCCCATTCCACCAGGGCTGCATCTACTTCTGCAGCTTTCTCAGAGGGGTTCCTACCAGAGACATTCTAGAAGCTGCTACTTGGAGCTCAGTTCATACGTTCACAAAACATTACCATTTACCTCTCTTTTCTAAATCCAGGGCAGGCTTTGACACTGCTGTCCTGCAGGGCCTTATAGCTGTTCCTAATGCTGTATAATTCCATCCTCCCATCCATAGCTTTGGGATTCTACCCAAATGTAATGATTGCAACAGTGAAACACGAAGAACATAGTGCAGTTGTGTACACTTACCATAAATGTAGATGTTCGAGTGTATTCACTGTTGCAGTCTGGGTTACCCACCCGCCAGCCCCTTTTCTTCTCTATTATTATACCTCTTCTTTCCTTCACTATGCTCAAAAGCCTTTGTGATGTATTTTCTTTTAGTTGGAGGTAAATTTTTTTGTGTTCTAAAATACATGTGTGTGTGTGTGTGTGTGTGTGTGTGTGTGTGTGTGTGTGTGTGTGTGTGTGTGTGTGTGTATATATATATATATATAATTTTTTTTTGCTCCCCCATTTGGTGGGCACCTGACATCTGGGGCAAGAAAAACTGATTAAAATGACGTCGGCTGCATGTTTTATACCCCTGATGACATGATGTCATGGAAGAGGAGACAGCAACTGACACAGGACCCAAGGCTTTGTTATTCAGGCTGGCTGAGGGCATCCTGCCAGCAGATTTACCCGAATGTAATGACTGCAACAGTGAATACACTCGAACATCTACATTTATGGTAAGCATACACAGCTGTACTTTCCACCTATCCCAGTCATTGGGTATCACCATAAACCTGTCAAAGCAGTTACCGGTACAGCAGTTGGAATTCATTGGAGCCCTTCCGGACATATCAGATCAGATAGCATTGTTACTCTTACCCCTTCACCGTATTCAAATGCTGAGAGAACAAGTATAAGTTATTCTGCATCACTGATCTCCAACAGCAATACTTGTACTCTAAGCTCTTGGGTCTGTGGTGGCTGCCATCACTCTTGTTCCACTGATGAGATTCTTTATGCAAATTCTTCAGTGGTTAATTCTTTCTCAACCCCTATCTGTGCCTTTCTGGTTGACAGGAAGCATCTTCACTGGTGGCTTCTTTCAGACTATCTTATTCTCAGCAGGTCATTCCTTCTCCCCACCAGTACAGCCACGGTGACCACAGACTCTTCCCAGTTGGGGAACATTTCAAGGGAAAGATGGTCCAAAGCACATGGACTCTGATAGAGACCAGATTGCATGTCAGTGTCCTGGAGATGAGAGCAGTTCTTCTCACGTTGCAAGCTTTGAGACAACTTTCCGGTAGACTGGTATATCAACAAATAAGGAAGAATCCATTCATATCACTTGTGCACAGAGGCCATGAGACTCTGGGAATGGGCAATATCTTCAAACAGCTTTCTGGCTGCAACTCGCATACCAGGGAAATCCAGCGTTCTGGCAGACTCAGCAGGTCCATTCTAACACCTCATGAGTGGTCCCTCAATCAGTCTTTTGCAAATCTGATCTTTGGCTGTTGGGGCCAACCATGCTGCGACCTGTTTGCTTACCCCAAAACAACAAACGCAACTGGTATTTCACTCTGATCCCCCCATCAGGGGAGTCCCTGAGGGACACTGTAGTTCACGATTGGCCCCTATTCTCCTTATGCTTACCCCCCTCTACCACTTTATTCCATAGTTTCTACAGAAAGTGAGGCAGTTTGGAGAAATCTGTAATCCTCACTGCCCCTTTTGACCTCGGCAGACCTAGTTCCCCTTCCTCTGGTCTCACCTGAAGTATCCACCATGGATACTGGAACCCCCAGACAGGATCTCCTTTCTCACCCATAAAATGTTTTCCACAGGAGTCTTTACTCCCTGAAAATAATTGCTTGGTTCTCCAGTTCCAGTAATTGTACGGAAGTCCAGGTTTGCTTCTCTGGTGCGAGGCATTGTGTTAGCCTGTCAGAAACCCTCTACTAAGAAAGTTTACAAAAGCAAATGGAAAAGATTTGCTTTTTGGGCCTGCCAAGAGAACATCAATAATTGTTCAGCTCCAGTCTTAGCCATCCTCCTGTTTCTTACATCTCTCTCTAAAGGAGGAGCTGTTTTTTCTGCCATCAAACTTCAACTGACAGCCATATTGAACTTACATTCTGGGAATCTGCTCGGAACTCTGGCTACTTCTAGATTATGTAAGGCCTTCATGAAAGGAATTTTCCAATTCGCGCTCCATTAAAAGATCCTTCTCCATGGGATCTTAATGTTGTTCTCTAGAGCCTAACTCAAAGGCCTTTGTAACCAGAAGCTACCTGTGACATGAAGTTTCTTTCTTGGAAGACTGTCTTCTTGGTGACCGTCACCTCATAAATAAAAATTTCTGAAATCCAGGCCTTGTTTGTTAAACCAGCATATATTATTTTCATTAAGGACAGGGTATCCCTTTGTACCAATCCCTTCTTTGTGCCTAAGGTAGCCACAGGAGTTGCTAATTTGAAATGGTCATTTCAACTACCAATTTTCTTTCTGAAATTTTCAAGTAAAGGAGAACATATGCTATACTTTCTTGATGTCCATAGGCAGTTTTGTTTTTACCTTCGCAGAACAAAACAGTACAGAAAATCTGACCAGCTATTTTTGTCCTTTAGATTTAGCCGTTTAGGATGAGCATTTTTTAAGGTTACATTAGCTAAATGGATTACGGACTGCATTTCTGTGATTTACTCTGAGTGGACTACACTTGCATCATCCGCCTAGAGGTCATTTAGCCAGATACATGGCTGCTGCTTTCTATTCCAGACTTTCCATTGACAATATTTGTGCAGCAGCCACTTGGTCAAAAACTCGTACCTTTGTTACACATTACAAGTTGGACATGATTTCCAGAAGGAGAGCTGTCTTTGGTTCAGCAGTGCTCTGGCATATCCTTCCTTGAGGCCACCCAAGAGTGAAGTAGCTGGGGACTGTGACCCATTTGAGAGGAAGAATGAAGAGGACAGCATCAGATTTTTAAGTTAGTACTTAACATAACTTGGCATCTAAGTTGTCCTTCATTCTTCCTCACCTTCCCTCCCAGCCGTCCCCCAACCTAATGACTCTCACAGGACCTGTGGAATTCATGGTAACCTTTGGTTCCTGTTTGAGCCTTTGGTTATTTTTCTTCTGCTGTCACTACATCTTTTCTTCAGATGCTAGGCAGGAAACTTGATCTGAGGAGGTTTGGGTAGAGGGAGGAGCTCGAGACCCAGGTCAGAGTCTGAAAATGCGGCCGAGTGGGATGTACGGATCGAATCAGTGACTCGTCTGTGATGAAGAATGAAGGAGAACACAGATGCCAATTTATGGTAAGTACATAAATGCCCACATGAGGAAAAAATAGTTGTATCATTTTCAGTACTGAGCATTTAAAATATGCAGGTATTTTATTGTATGCCCATTCAGTGCTTTAATGCATGATTATACATAGTTGTAT
This sequence comes from Protopterus annectens, assembly GCF_019279795.1. Lineage (NCBI taxonomy): Eukaryota > Metazoa > Chordata > Ceratodontiformes > Protopteridae > Protopterus > Protopterus annectens. The sequence continues at coordinate 708,789,262 of NC_056727.1, read as the reverse complement.
AACAAGGAAAGACCTACTAGGTATGGGTGCTTTCTTTCAGCAGTGAGTCAAAGATTGCAGAAGTATGATTAAATTAATGTTTTTTGTTCATCCTAGTGGTTGAAGGTATCACACCAAGATACTGAAGCTGTTTACGTTGGTGGATGCCTTAAACCATGTGTTGTATTGTGTACATAACTCACATACCAAACTCTTGCTTTGCCCATACTGTAGCCTGGCAAGAAATGGAACCTGCAGCCACCACTTCTAAATGGTATAGTGTTTTTTTTTTTTTTGTGGTTTTGGTGAGAACATTTTTTTAATCAAAACAATTGTCCAAGATATTCTGGAGGAATAAGAGCATTTTTGGATGCATAAAGACTGGTTGAAGTCCAAAGAGGAACAGTACTGGGAGAAAGGTTGTAAGTCCTTGGTGAGATAATGCACTCCATTCTTGCTTTTTCCTTGATGGCCACCTTCATAGGTTTTGAGAGATTCACAGATTTGGTAGCTCTAATGACTTTTTTCAGTGCATTTGACACTCTTCTTCTTCGATGACCCTGCTCCAGAGTGGGAATCTGTATCCCAAACCTAAATACCCAGATGTTCGTCATCACACTTGGGTTATCCTGCCGTCAGGCGGTCCCGCAGTCGGCCCGAGTTCCAAAGTCTTGGTCCGGCGTCTGTTGCTGTCGCTTCTTCCCTGACGTCAGTGCGCCAGGGGGTATATAAGAGGCATCCGACGCCATTTTCTTCAGTCTTTCTAGCCGCGCGATGCCCGAAGCAGAAGCAGTTCGCAAGTGCCGGTCGGCCGACACCTGAGATTTTCGATTCGAATTTCAGTCCGAAGTCTTCAATAAAGCTAAGTACCCCGTTGGGGAACCTTTTCTTGCCTCAGTCCGATGTCAGAAAAAGTTAACAATTGCATTTCTTGTGGGAAGCAAATACCTCATAAGGACTTCCATTCCCATTGTATTCCTTGCCTAGGCCCAGACCACGACGTCACAGGTTGTCGGTTTTGTGATAGGTTTAATAAACGAACTATCAAACGCCATTTTGACTTCACACAACATTACTTTGGTAGGAAATTTAATTATATCATGCCGTCGGAGCAGCCGACGACCGGCATGCATAAAAAACGCAAGGATAAGGACAGGCAGCCTAGGAACATGCCAGACTCCGAGGCCTCTGCTGGGCATGTCACCAGTTCTCCGGTTTTCAGTGAGGCGCCTATGCAGCCCCTGACTATTGCTGAACTGGAACCCCAGACAGCTGCAGATTTTCAAGCGGAGTCTACTAGGCCGACACAGCCATCTTCATTGGGCCCTTCCGACACCGGAGCAGAAGTAGACCCCGGTGCAGTGGAAACACCTTCGGTTGCAGAAGGTGTCTTCAGACTGACTACACTCACCATTAAATCTTATGCTAAGCTTAAAACTCCTTTAAAATCAAAGAAGACTGTACATCAGTCTGCAGTTCAAGGCCCCATGCCTAAGAAACAGATGCTTAAGATGGCTGAAGATTTAATTACCCTAAACAGGGGTTCCCATCCCCCTCCTGATAAGACCAAGACTAGGAGGATTATGCTTCCACTAACCAGGTTTCAGTTTCCTCAGATTCTTCTGAGGAACAGGATTACACTTTTCCACCTTATGAAGACTCTGATGCTGAAGACTCTATTCCCTCAGCATCTCCCCCTGAAGACTACTCCTTTGGGGAAACTTTACATACCATGAGGGAACATTTCCACTGGGAAGGCCAGGACTACTCTGATTCTAAGAAAAGGCTCCGAGAGTTCCTTTTACTACCCCAGCATAGACCACTTGCTATCCCTCCAGTTTTAGATATTGTGGATGATGTTTACTTGGAGTCTAGTCTAAATCCAGACTCTCTACCTCCTGCTCCAGCCAAACCAGATAGATACTACAGAGTACCTGACTCACACAAATGCCTTTATAAAAGCCCTGTGGCTGACCCAGAAACTATTTCCCAGGGTCTTAAGGGAGCTAAAGCTTCTATGGCTAAAAATCCTGTGCCCTCTGAAAGGGATTCCAGAGCCCTAGATAGATGGGGAAAGAAAATATACACCTCAGCAACTCTGGCTATGAGAGCATTAAATTGTCAGTTTCACATGCTGAAATATCAGCAATTCCTAATGTCTCAGTTAAAACAAAAAATGAGCACACATACTGAACAGTCTGAATTCAAGGAAATGCAGGATCTGTTGCATGCAGCTGAACAGGTGGGCAAACCTACTTTACAATGTGGATTTGATTCATTGGAAGCTTCCTGTAGAGCAGCTGTTACTGGCTCTGTCATACGTAGACATGCTTGGTTAAAAGAACAAACCCTTCCTGATCATGTTAAAGCTAAATTATTGGATGCACCTTTACAGCAGGATGTATTATTTGGTGTCAAAGCAGAAGAGGTTTTAAAGAAAATGGAGGATAAGGCAAAGTCTATGCAGACGGTCAAGGATTTTTTGCAGGTACAACCCCCTCGTTTCAGCAGAGATAGGCCAACAAAAAACTGGTCCTTTCCAGCATCTGACAGATCACAGAGAGGCAAATACAGATGCCCAAGGGGCAGAGGTCAGTCACAAGGCCCTTACAAACCTCGCCAATGGGGTACTGCTACCCAGAAAGGAGGAGAAGACAGGCCCCAGGCTAGCAGAAGACAAACACAATGACTCAGTCCTCAAACTGCCAAGCAAATCTCTCCTGGCAGCTCCCTTGGGAGGAAAATTAGCATTTTTTGCAGACAACTGGCACTTCATCACAAAAGACAAATGGGTCCTAAACATTGTCTCTCAGGGATACAGATTCCACTTTCATATCTTATCTCATAAAAGGAATGCCAAACCTGCCACCAAATCAGTGGGCAGAGGCACAAAAACAAATTACAGCTCTCATGGGCATGAGAGCCATTCAACAGGTACCTACTCAGGAGCAAGGACAAGGTTTTTACTCAAGACTCTTCCTAGTTCCAAGAAAGGACAAAGCATGGAGACCCATTCTGGATCTTTCAATTCTGAACACCTATCTGCAAGTACCAAAATTCAAGATGCCAACACTACAGCAGCTTCTTCCCATGCTGGGCAAGAATGCTTGGCTAGTAACGTTGGACCTGAAGGAGGCTTACCTGCATGTCCCTATCAGACGAAATTGCAGAAGATACCTCCGCTTCATTGCAGGTTCAACGCATTATCAATTCTCTGCACTGCCCTTTGGCTTATCTACTGCGCCCAGGGTCTTCACAAAATGCCTGGCACCAGTAATTGTATACTGCAGACAAAGAGGAATTCAAATATACCCATACCTGGACGACTGCCTTATTCAAGCAGAAAACAAGGACATTCTTTTAAAGCATCTGGCATTTGTCAAACTCCTTCTAAGTTGCCTAGGGTACACAATAAACGAAAAGAAGTCAAAACTAGTGCCCTCACAAAACATAATATTCCTGGGTGCCAGCTTGAATACAACGGCCCAGATGGCTTATCTCACGCCAGACAAGCAACAGCATCTGACTCAATATTTCAAAATAATGGCAACAAAGACCCAACTCCCTGCAAGAAAAATTCTGCAGGCATTGGGATTCATGGCATCTTGCATACTACTAATACCATTTGCAAAACTGCATATGAGGAAATTGCAATGGTACCTGAAAAGCGTATGGACTCAGCACAGCTTGGAAACAATGATACCACTCATTCCCTGCCTTCAACAGGAGTTTCTATGGTGGGCACAGGCATGTCACCTCTACAAGGGTCAGCATTTCACCTTACCCACAGCCAGGCAAACTATGACAACAGATGCATCGGACTATGCCTGGGGAGCACACATGGCAGGATAGTGCATTCAGGGCAAATGGATTACAGATCAGAGGCATTTGCACATCAATCAAAAAGAAATGCTAGCAGTACAGAATGCCCTAACTGCTTTCAAGGACCTCTTACACACAGGACAACTAATAATAAAGACTGATAATACCACGGTAATGTGGTACATAAGTAAGGGGGCACACATTCCTACCCCCTAAGCAGGCAAGCAATGATGACCTTGTGGAACACTGCACTGTCTTACCAGGTTCAATTACAAGCACAATTCCTGTCAGGAAAGAAAAACACATTGGCAGACGACCTAAGCAGAAACATCATGGATCCACACGAGTGGAAACTAGATCCACAAGTATTTGCAATGACAGCTCAAGAATGGGGGCGCCCAGACATAGATCTGTTTGCAAGCCCCCAAAACTACCAACTTCAAAAATTTTGCACAAGGACATACCATCCACAAGCTTGGGCTTGGAAAGTAGACTCCCTCTCATTCAGTTGGAAAACATTAACAGTGTATGCCTTTCCTCCACTGCCTCTTCTAGCAAAGGTACTGCTGAAAATCAGATTAGAGAGGCCACAAATGATACTCATTGCACCAGACTGACCACGCCAGCATTGGTGTCCAATTCTAAGGAACATAGCCCACGGCCCACCATGGATTTTACCACAAATTCCTCACCTGCTCACCCAACGAGACAATCAGATGCTACACAGCCAGGTCAAGACTTTAAACCTGGCTGCATGGCAAATTACCTAAACAACCAGCCAACACCTCTATCCAAAGCTGTTATGGATGTCATTCTGGAGGCCAGGAGGCCCAGCACCAGGAAAACCTATTCAGACAAATGGAAAAGATTTTGCGCCTGGAACCAGGCTAAAGGCCAAAATCCCCTTGATCCAAACATTCCTCAGATTCTACAATATTTAACTGAGATGTTGCACAAAGGGCTTAACTTTTCATCTATTAAGATCCACGTCTCAGCAATTTCAGCTCATTACAACACGGACCCTCCTTTATTCTCACATCCACTCCTAAGACAGTATCTCAGAGGGGCTAAGAACATAAGACCGCCAAGGAGAGCACCACCACCTACTTGGGATCTCAACTTTGTTCTGGAAAAGCTTACACTGCCGCCCTTTGAACCAGCCTTTTCAACTGATTTAAAATTTCTATCATGGAAAACTGCCCTGCTACTAGCAATAACCTCAGCTAGAAGAGTCTCAGAGCTACAGGCACTAATGGCAGTGGAGCCTTTCCTCATTTTTCATCAAGACAGAGTCTCTCTACGAACTAACCCTTCCTTTATGCCAAAGGTGGTATCCATTGTGGCCCTAAACCAAACCATTCATTTGCCCACCTTTTTCCCTAATCCCCAGGACAAAGAAAGACTCCTGCACTCTTTGGACATTCACAGGCAATTACGTTACTACTTGGACAAAACTAAGGCTTTCAGAAAATCTGACCAGCTTTTTGTAGCCTATGCTACAGGATCAGAAGGAAGAGCTATCTCAAAACAGACCATTTCTAAATGGATAGGGCATTGCATACGTTTCTGCTACACGCATCATGGGAAACCGGTACCTGCTAATATTAGGTTCCACTCCACCAGGGCTACAACTACATCAGCAGCCTTTCTCAGGGGAGTGCCAACCAAGGATATTCTGGAAGTTGCAACTTGGAGTTCAGTGCACACCTTCACCAAACACTATCACGTGCCTCTATATTCTAAGGCTAGAGCTGGGTTTGCCACTGCAGTTCTGCAGGGCCTACTAGCTTCTTCTAACTCTGTTTAACTCCACCTCCCATCATTAGCTTTGGGATTCAACCCAAGTGTGATGATTGCAGCAGGGTAACACGATGAACATAGTACAGTTTTGTACCTACCATAAATGTAGATGTTTGAGTGTTCACCCTGCTGCAGTCCAGGTTACCCTCCCTCCATCCCCACTGAACTAGCTGAACTTGTCTATACCACTCTATCCTATACAACCTCTGTGGTGTATTTGCTTGTGCCTAAAGGTATTGTTTTATTTTTATCTAGCTATACATGTATATTCTACCTACCTATTGGGGGCACCTGACATCTGGGGCAAGAAAAACTGAAGAAAATGGCGTTGGATGCCTCTTGTATACCCCTGGCGCACTGACGTCAGGGAAGAAGCGACAGCAACCGACACTGGACCAAGACTTTGGAACTCAGGTAGACTGCGGGACCACCTGATGGCAGGATAACCCAAGTGTGATGACTGCAGCAGGGTGAACACTTGAACATCTACATTTATGGTAGGTACGAAACTGTACTTTTTGATGGGAGTTCCCCAATCAGTGACGTTTCTCTGAGGATTGTGCCAGTGTAATTTGTTCAGTTATTTTTAAATTTTGAAGATATTTCAAACTTAACTAATGTCTTTCCTCCCTTATGCTTCCTTGAACCTGTTTAAGGTGCTTTCTGAGTTGTCAGCATATTCACATCAGATCTTCAGAAGGATGTCCTACTAAGGTTTCAAAGGAGCCACTGAACTTTCCATATTTTTCTGAATCTGATGCCTTTCTGTCCACCTTAACTCCTGGATATATCTATTCCAAATCAGATTGGACATTGGCAACTTTTTAGACTTTTTGATCCAAGGCTCAGGCTCCACTCCTGTACTCATAATCCCTCCAGTCCTACAGTACCCCAGATCTTATTTGCTGCTTGTTAAGACATGGATGTCATTGCTGGGCTCTGCAGTGTTGTGATCATGTTTTCACTGACAAGTAATTTCTCTTTCCTCCCTTTTTTGGGGTTAAAGTAACTTTAGTTAGAAACTGCATCATTTTTGACTAAAGTTGCAGGTATACCTTTCCCACCTTTTGTATCCTTTCCTCTGTGTCTGTGTGCAAATGTCTCGCTCTCACTCTCTAGTGTGTGTGTGTGTATATATGTATGTGTGTATATGTATGTATATATATATATATATATATATGTATATGTATGTGTGTATATATATGTGTGTGTATATATATATATATATATATATATATATATATATATATATATATATATATATATATTTTGTAGGATCATAGAATCATAGGACGTTACTAGGCTATTGGCCCTGAGGCCCTTATAAGCCTAGCCAAGAGTTTAGCCCATGTTTAGACAAGTCAGCACTCAAAGCCCCTGTCCAGGAGGGACACAGGTGGAATCCTAGGGGTGTATTTTCTGTTTCCCATCTAGTTATCCAGGTTGCACGTGAATAGGGAAAATTAGATACTCTGCTTGACATGGAGAGGGAGTCTGTTCCACAGATGGGAGAGTCTCTGGAACACATTTGTCCTGCCAACAAGTCCTATTAATGTCACAGACCAGGTTGAGGTTGTGCGTGCGGGTTACTTGAGTGGAGCTTGATTTGCGGATATGCAGCAGTCCCATCAAGGCAGGGTCTGAGATTGCTTTGTATGCTAGACAGAGGTCACTTCTGAGGAGTCTGTATGAAACTGAGTAGAGAGACAGGGCTGTCTGTGTAGGGTAGATGTTTGAGGCCCTGGATTCTTCTGGTCAGGATCCTCTGTGGTCTCTCTCGAGCTGCTGCATGTGCTTTGCGAGGTACATACCGAAAGGGGCATTGTACTCAATAATTGGCCTTGTAAGGGAAGAATGCAGGGATGTTATGACCTCCTTGTCCCTGGATGAGATACCCTTACTTATGAGTTGGGCCATGTAGAAACCTTTCAGTACAAGGGAAGCAACATGTTGGTCAAAAGTCAGGCTGCTATCAGCCTGGGTGCCCAAATCCCTCACGACTGATTGCATGCTTATTGTTACTAATGTGATATGTGGGGATGTCATTCTCCCCGAAGGGAATGATGCAGTTTTTGTCATTCAGCTTTTGGCCATGTTTCTGGCACCAGTCATTTGTTTGGGTGGGACCCTGTTGGAGGACATCCACATCACTTGCACCCAGCTTGCAGTCACCTACAAACTTGGTAAGCCATAGCCCACTGGATTTGGCCTGCACCTCAGTGAAGTATATCCCAAATAAGAGGCCCCAAGGCTGATCCCTGGGGTACGCCTCTCATTGTGGGTCTACTGCTTGAGGTAGCTTCCCCTGTTTTGATTAGATGGGTTCTATCAATGAGGCAGTTTGCTACCCATTTAGTAACATGTGGATTGATGCCCAGTTGAGAGTTTATATACTATGCCTGAGTGGGGAAAAATGTCGAAGGCTTTGGCCAGGTCAAGGTAGCCGGTGTGTACAGTCTTCCCCTCGTCCATGGCTTTGGTGACTGTCTCAAAGAAGTCGACAAGATTTAACAGACATGACCTCCTCTTGACAAAGCTAGACTCTTTGGGGTCGTGTGTTTGGAGGTTTCCAATGTCCCTGTTAATGAGGTCCATGATCTGTTCCATGGCTTTGCAGATCAGGCTAGTTAGGCTGATGGGTCTATAATTTCCCAGATTGGTGGATGCTCTACCTTTGTGTAAAGGGATGACAGTGACTGTCCTCCATTCGGCTGGAAAAAAACAGTACTCTGGTTTGGTTGAATAGGTTGCCTAATGGTGCTGCAAGTTCATGCCTGAGTTCATGTAGGATGCAGCAAGGATGTTATCAGGTGTCATGGAGGCTGTATTTTTTGTTTTTGAGACGGCTGAGATGACCTGTTCCCAGATAAGGGGAGGGGGTCAGGTACTGGGGATGTCCTGATTTACTGATGGGGGTGACAGGGAGGTGATGTTTTCACTGAATCTGTCAGCCAGAAGGTTGGCTATATCTACAGCATTTGTGCATGTGGTGTCCTTGAAACTCCAGTTGTGAAAAACCTGGGTGTTTCCTTTGAGATTGTGGACATATGTGAAGAAGGCCGTACAATTGTCTCTAGTAGATGTGGCCAATTTAGACTTGAAGTTGGCTTTAGAAGATTTCACTATTGCTCTAATTTTTTTGTTCAGGTTAAGGACAGATTGCTTCCAATTGGGCTCCTGAGCCTTCTTGGTCCTGGACAGAAATTTTTTCCTTTTGTTGTATAGTTTGTTTATTGCAGATGTCCACCAGACAGGTTTACTCTTCCTTGAAGAGGATGATTGTCTTTTTAGGTATTCCTCATGCCATGTATATATATATATATATGTGCTCGTATAGTACTTTGGTATAGAGTTGGTCATTGGTTCCAGTCCCAACAGAGTGGGAGGGGGCTATGAAGCTGTTTATACCATCTCTCAGGAGGTTGTAATCAGCGTTGAAGAAGTTTTTTTGCTGGCCCTAGCTAGAAGGAAGTCAGGGGAGATGCTGACTTCGAAAGTGACTGCTTTATGGTCAGATCTTACTGGGGGGATACTGTAGGGGTGCTGCAGTGATTATTCATCTTGGTTAATACCAAGTCCAAGATACTACCACCTCTTGTAGTGGTATCAACTAGCTGTTCCAAGGCGTTTGCATTGATAAAATCGAGGAATCTCTGGGCATTTATATTCTGGCAGGAGTAGTTTTTCCAGTCTGTGGTTGGGTAGTTAAAGCCGCTCAGGATCAGCTTAAAGGGTTGAATCCTGATAGATTTAAAGAGGTCCAGATAGGTGGAGTGGACATCTTGAGTCAAATTTGGGGGCCTGTAGCTAGCTGTGATTTGAATAGGGGTCTTGTCAGCAGTCAACTGCACCTGGAGCATCTCCTGTGCTTCATACTGTTTGACCAGCCTGGAGGTGTGTGCATCTGTCATATATATTGAAACTCCACCTCCTTTGGCTTTGCTGTCCACAGTTTGGGATCTGAATGTATGATAAGGATGAGTAACCAAGTAAGACTAGGGTGCTGTCCGCAGCTTTGAACCAGGTTTCTGTGACTGCACAAATGTCAGCATCTTCCATGGTTAAGAATGCTTGCAATGAGTGCAGCTTCATGATTAGCCTTCTAGCGTATAGCAGCATGACCTTTAATTTGTGTTCTGTTGAAATTTTTATGTTAGTTTTATCAACCTCATGATTTTTCCTAAAAAAGGCACTATGGGGGAGGCAAGGGCCTTTGCCTGAAGCCCAAGTGAGACAGATGCAGGCCATCTCTAGCAAAGGATCATGGTCTGTCAGTCATATCTTCCCAGGCTGTCAGGTACTGGATCCCCCAGGACTGACACCAGAAACTATGCCAGTTGTAAAAGTCAAACATTTTCTGTTTGTATTGAGGCATCATTCTGGGTAACGGTAGAATGCTGCTTAAGGCTAGGGACATACCTGCCTGTGACGCACATTCAGCGACCTCAGTCATGTCTCTCATATAGTCCAGGGAGGTACATCTCAAGTTGTTCTCCCCAACATGGACTGTGACTGTCATAGCAGTACCTTTTGTTGAGAGACTTGAGCGTGTGAGAGAGATTATGGATTCTGTCACCTGACAGACAACTAACCGTGACTTTTTCCTTATCCAGCCTAGTGAGAGGGACATCTGTGTGTCTCACAATGGAGTCTCCTATGACTAAAATGTTGGGTTTTTGGTTAGCCCTTTGGGGTTGAGAGGCACAGGTGTGTGTAGTATGCATGGTATGTGGTGTGGAGGGATGTGGAGTTTGCATGTGTGTTTGCCTCTGGGGTCTCCTTTGTTTGGGTATGTTTTTGTTGAGAACCTCCACATATGTGGGTGTGTGTTGTGTAGTTGTGGGTGGTGTTTGAGGTGTAGTGATTGTGTTGATAACCTTCTCAGTGCCA
>NC_056727.1:708686450-708778271 GCF_019279795.1 Protopterus annectens | reverse complement strand
TCTGAAGACAAGCCTAACCCATCCAAAGACTGAGAAAAGAAAGGTTAAAAGTGAAAGGAAAGGATTCAAATAGAAATTCTGAATCCCTTGAGTACGTTTGGGCCCATCTGCTGAAACGGGTAGGTTTTAGGATCCTGTTTCTGTGTCAGAACCTGTTTAGATCATATTCTGTACTACTGTGAAGTTTTCTCTGAAGCCACCCAGTACCTGGCTCCATTTTCCCATATTATGGGAGAGAGCGACTCACCATCGTGCAGGTCATTTTGGTCATCAAGAAGTTTGTCCAAAGCAGACATCAGCAGGATGGTGCTGACATTAGAGGGCCTAAATCCAGTTTGGGGTTCTCCCTGCTCCTCTCACTTTGAGGGTGCCGGCCCAGCCTCAACAAAAACCCCCTTCTTTTATCTCCTTCTCTAGTATTCCCTTCAGATCCAGTGACCAGGGAGCAGTGCATTTACCACAGAATACCCTTTTCATGGCAGGTAGGCTGATCAAGTTAGACCATGACAGTTTCCCTTACCTAACTGACTCTGGTGTCTGATCTTTAGGGGTCTCAAAGCTAGGAGACTGGAGTCAGGGGTTCAGGGCAATGCCATGGCTGTTTGAGCCATCCCTTCTCCAGAGTGCTTCATAGGTGAATATTAGGTTATCCACCCTGAAGGGCTATTTTTAGAGTAGCCAATAACCAGAGGTCAGAGTCAAATGCTGTACCTTATGTTTATAAGGTGTAGACCTTAACCATTATGACCAAACCCAACCCAAAATGGGATAAGGTGAAGAAGACAGAGCACCAAGTGTCGAGACTTGCACCCTTTTCCATGTTAAGCATGAAACTTCCTACCTGTCTACTTACACAACTTAGAATAGAACTGCATTAGTTACAAGGGCCACATTTGAAGTCTTAAGATTATATCACTCTCCGTTGAGACTCAAAGTTGCAGTCCTTGGCTTAGGAGGCCTTATCCTTTGGGCCACTGTGGCCTGACGAAGGAATATATTCTTACAAGGTAGTAACAGTACAGAAGGTGCAATGACTTCATAAGTTCCTAGGGAAATACTAGGCTAGCTGCTCTTTTGGCCGTTTTAAACCTAGCTAATTTTCCTTGGTAAGAATTAAACCTGTACCTCTCTTTTGTGCAGTAAACACCTTAACCATTATGCTGATCCAGGATAGGGTTTTGGTCACTGAATTTGTCCGATACAAATGTCAACAGGAAGGTGCAGACATTTGAGGACCCAAATCCAGCTGGGGGATCTCCCTACACCTCCCACACCTTGGGTGCCAGATCTGATCCCAAGAGGTTCCTCGTTTGGGTTCTTTGGATCCCAGTGGCACTTCCTCGGGTCTGGTGTGTGCTTCAGCATTTGAGGCCTTCAGAAGGCTCCTCTTTAGCTTTAAAGAGGGAAGTATCTTACTCTCGTGGTGTTCCATCCTGATCCTCTCTGGCTTCTTCAGTCCTATCAACCTGTTTGACAGGGACAGTCAACTTCTTTATGCCTTAAGGATGCCTGCCAAATTTGTTCCTGTTCCTCTTTTGCATCATCCCTGGAGCTTGTAAAAGGAGGCATCTGAACTACCCTAGGAACGGGAGGTCTTCCTAAGATCTCTTTTGGCAGACTTCTCTTTTGGAGACACCCTAGGACTGATGACAGTGAAGGGCTTGGTCCACCGATGCGCCTTCCCAAGAGGACTTGATATTTCTCAGGCTTTTGGGCCTGGCCCATGTACTTCCTGGTTGGTTCTTCCTGCTGATGGAGCTCATTGATTTGGTCGCTTAGGAGGCATGGCAGGAACCAGATGTGGTGGAGCCAGTATCACGTAAGCCCAATAAAATCCTGGTTACTCCTAGGGATAGGGATAGGCCTCATTGGACAAGGGTCCTGCCATAGTTGTGGCACCCAGTAAAAAAGAGCTGTTAAGATACATTAATTGTCTGCAGCAGCAACACAGGAATGACCAACATCCTCAGTAAAGAAGGCTAGTGCATTATGTCCCCAATCTGCATCATTTTTTGTCTAATTTGACTCATTTCCCAGAAGACTGTGGTCAGTGGATGAGTTTCTCCACCTGTACACACACTGAAAGTGGTACAAGTTATATCGCTGAATATTTCATTTGCTGTGGCTAAAGCATATCCTTAAGCATCTGTTCATCCTTTTTCAGTTTTTCTTCCAGATGCCACCCACCTTTCTTCTTTTGTAGCATTCATACATGTAACTGTTGAATTGCCCCCACCCTTTACAGGGGAAGGTCTGTTCTAACTTATTCTTGGTGCCATGAAAATGGGGGATCTTAGGTTTTTAGTTTTGAAGGCAGTTACTGCTTTTGCTTGGTATTAAGTGTTTAGATTAATACTGCATTTCCATCATCATAAAGGGTTATGTGCACAGACATAGTGCACTTGAATGTTGAGATATGACAAATTTTTCATAGGTTTCCAAGATCCTAGGTCAGTCACTGTTCTGCGTACTCATGCCTTTACAAAATGCATTTTTTGAGCTGGTTGCAGCTGTCTTACTTGTTTTCATATATATGATTGAGTAGTAGCCTTTTCCGAGATGGAGCTGTTGCCCAGGGTGGTGGTTATTTTTGACCTTTACCCAGTTTCTTTGAAATGCCTCAAGTTGCAGTTGGAAACTACTCATTGGTTTGTGGAGAGAGAGGGAATCCTTCTGTCGTATTGAATTACCCTTCCTTTGGAAACTGTTTCCAACACTAGATTTTGCCTGAACTACTTTTTTAAGGCATAGCAGTCTTAGTTGCTCTTGGCCCAGGCTGTACACAAGTCTCAGTAATCCCTGAATTTCTAGTGGTAGCATGATAGTTTTGAGGACCTCATCCTGTAACCAAAATGTAATGCAAGGAAATATGGATCTGATGCTGTCTTTTTCATCTGACTCAGTGGATGGTTAGCTGATCCAATATTGGTACCTTTTTCAGGCTCATGGATTCAGGGCTACTCCCCCCTACCCTTAATTCTTTCCTGTCCCAACAAGACCTCGGATCTCATTTTCTACCTTGTCTGGTTCATATGCAATCTGAGCTGAAGGGGCTGTGCGCTCTAATGAAAATGACTGGTCCCCAACCAAAGCTGAGAAACCTCCTGGACTGCCTTACTATCGTGATGGTAGGTATCCTGAAGGTATGTTGAGAACATCCAGTCATAATTCCTCAAGAACAGCAGAATGAATTGAACTGAGACTTTGTTTTACACACGGGATGAGGTGGCTGTGGTCCCATGGCTTTTTTGGAACCAAAAAAAAAAAAACAAACCTGAATAGACTCTGGATCTTTGCTGTTCTAATGTGACAACCTGGGTGATTCACTTTTCTATGAATTTTGAAATTTCTTCTGCAGCCATTTTCCTCTTTCTGGGTAGAACATCTGGAATTTTTCTTTTGTTTTTGAAGGGAAAGTAAATGGAGCAACATAGTCTCAGGTAAATGTCTGCATCTAAGTGTCTTGAGTGATGGCTAATCAGACATGAAGGAGCAGAGACAAGTGCCGCCCCCCCCCCCTCTCGCACATCAGGACTGCCTCCAGAGTGCTGCAGTCAGGCAACCGTTTAGGAGCGCAGTAATGGTTTCTCAGTAAAGGGACCTCAAACATCTCTCCACCTTTTGGGTTCCAGCAGAAAGTCCATCGGCGTGGGGGGTGGAAAAACATGCCCATGGCAGACAATCTTTTGCCCTCCTGCTTACTTCTGGTTGAAGGTTTCCTTGACTTTGGGATGAAAAGCTGTACAGTGGATATACAAAGTTTACAGACCCCTGTTAAAACGCCAGGTGTTTGTGATATAAAAAAATGAGACCACAATGAATCATTTCAAAACTTTTCCCACCTTTAATATGACCTATAACATGTACATTTTAATTGAAAAAAAATCCGTTCGGAGAAAAATATAAAAAATAAAAAAAGTACAATATGCTGGTTGCATGAGTGTGCACACCCTTAAACTAATACTTTGTTGTGTGTGCACACCCTTAAAATAATACTTTGTTGAAGCACCTTTTGATTTAATTGCAGCATTCAGTTTTCTTTGGTACATACCTGCTGTCAGTTAGAGACTGATTAACCGCAAATAAATTTCAGCTGTCCTAGTAGGATTTTCTTGACATTTACTCAGTTGCCTGCTACAGCAAAAGCCATGGTTCGTAGAGAGCTCACAAAGCATCAAAGGGATTTCATTGTTGAAAGCTATCAGTCAGGAGAAGGGTACAAAAACATTTTCACAGCATTGGATATACAGTGGAACACAGTGAAGACAGTCATCAAAAAGTGGAGAAAATATGGGACAACAGTGACGTTGCAAAGAACTGGACATCCCTCCAAAATTCATGAAAAGACAAGATGAAAACTGGTCAGGCAGGCTGCCAAGAGATCTACAGCAACACTGAAGGAGCTGCAGGAAATTCTGGCAAGTACGGGTTGTGTACTACATGTGATGACAATCTCCTGTGTTCTCCATATGTCTGGACTATGGGGTAGCGTTGCAAGATGGAAGCCTTTTCTTAAACAGAAAAACATCCAGTCCCGGCTAAAATTTGCAAAACAATACATAGTCTCCCAAAAGCATATGGGAAACTATGTTATGGTCTGATGAGACCAAGGTTGAACTTTTTTTTCACAATTCCAAAAGGTATGTTTGGCGCAAAAACAACACTTCGAATTACCAAAAAAACACAAACCCCAAGGTGAAACATGGTGGTGGCAGTATCATACTTTGAGGTTGCTTTTCTTCAGCTGGAACTGGGGCTTTAGTCAAGGTGGAGGGGAATTATTAACATTTCCAAATACCAGTCACTTTTGGCCCAAAACCTTCAGACATCTGCTGGAAAGCTGAAGATGAAAAGGAATTTCACCTTTCAACACGTCAGTGATCCCAAACATAGATCCAAATCAACAAAAGAATGGCTTCACCAGAAGAAAATTCAAGTTTTGGAATGGCCCAGCCAGAGCCCAGACCTAAATCCAATAGAAAATCAGTGGTGTGACCTGAAGAGGGCTGTGCACAAGATATGCCCTCGCAATCTGACAGATTTGGAGTCCTTTTGCAAGGAAGCGTGGGCAAATATTGCCAAGTCAAGATGTGCCATGCTGATAGACTTCTACCCAAGAAGATTGAATGCTGTAATTAAATCATAAGGTGCTTCAACAAAGTATTAGTTTATATCACAAAAACCTGGCATTTTAACAGGGGTATGTGCACTTTGGTGTGTGCACTTTTTATACCCACTGTATATCCAAAAGAACTATGGACAAGTGGTGTCTTGATGCTCTCCACAAAGTTGCAAAGATGCAGCTAGATGTCGGCGAAAAGCAATGCCAGTAGTTGCTGCTCTCTACATGCCATTGGCTGCATTGAAAAGCAGATGTTCTTTGTGTTTCACTGTTAGTCATTACATTTGGGTTATCTGCTTGCAGTAGCCCTCTTTCGGCCTGATTAACAAAGTCTTGGGTCCTGCGTCGGTTGCTGTCCCTTCTTCCGTGACATCAGGTGTGTAAAACATGCAACTGACGCTCTTACATCAGTCTTTCTTGCCGTGCGGTGGCGAAGCAGAAGCAGTTCGCAAGTGCTGGTCGGCCAACTCCTGAAATTTTCGTTTTCAAGTTTCAGAACCGAAGTCTTTAACTAAAGCTAAGTACCCCGTTGGGGAAACTTTTTCTTGCTCCTTACCGATGTCAGTAAAAGTTAATAATTGTATTCCTTGTGGAAAGCAAATACCTCACAAAGATTTTCATTCGTACTGTATTCCTTGCCTAGGCCCTGACCACGACGTACCTTGCTGTCGGTTTTGTGCCTTATTTAATCAACGCACTATCCGTCGTCTGTATATTTTCGCTTCTAAGTATTTCGGTTCTCGGTTCAGTTATCCAGAAATGTCAGTTAGCCATCCGGCTACTGGAACTCTGAAAAAGCGCAAAGATAAAGACAGAGACAAGCCGCCAAGGTCCAAAGCTGCCGACTACGCTTCTCCTAAGCCAGTCGCCAGTTCACCGGTACTCAGTGAGGTGCTTTCGCAGCCCTTGATACCCGCTACTTCTGATATACAGGCCTCTACTAAGACCCATTCGGAGTCCGGTATGCCGTGAGATGCTTCAACTGTGGAACCTGCGGATGTCTCTACCTTGGGTGGGTCCGGTGCCGCTGTGCAGGCACCGGCTTCTGAGGGTGTATTCAGGCCTATGGACTTGCATGTTAAACCGACGCCTCCTTCTTCTTTAAGGCCTAAACCTCGAACCATATCTAAGAAACCGATGCCCAGGCCTCTATGCCTAAAAAACAAATGATGAGTGGCTGAAGATCTTATAACTCTAATCGGGGGAAGCCAACCACCCCCTTCTAAGAGACCAAGGACTGAATTTGTTTATGAATCTTCTGACCAGGATTCTGATTTTTCTGATTCTTCTGATGATCTGGATTTACCCTTATCTACTTATGAGGATTCTGATGCAGAGGACTCTATTCCCTCTGCTTCCCCTCCAGAGGAATTTTCCTTTGGTGAAACTTTGCACACTTTAAGGGAACATTTTCTCTGGGAAAGCCAGGATTTTTCTGATTCAAAAAAGAGGCTTAGGGATTTCTTTCTTCTGCCTCAGCATAGGCCTTTAGCTATACCTCCTGTACTAGACATTGTTGGTGCCTTTTTGGAATCTAGTCTGGCCCTTGATTCTTTGCCTCCTGCTCAAAGAAAACCCAATAGATATTACAGGGTCTCTGATTCTCACAAGTTCCTTTTTAAAAATCCTATTGCGGATCCAGAGACTATTTCACAGGGACCCAAGGGCATTAAGTTTTCTACTGCTAAAAATCCTACCCCCTCTGATAGGGAATCCAGGGCGCTGGATAGATGGGGTAAGAATGTTTACACTTCTGCAGCCTTAGCAATTAGGGCCTTAAATTGTTCAGTTTCATATGTTGAAGTATCAACAACATGTTATTGGATTGCTTAAACAGAAAATGATGATGATTCCTGACTGTGCTGAAAATAAAGAATTACAGGATGTAAAGCATTCTGCTGAACAGGTTGGAAAGCATACTTTGCCATGTGGATTTGATTCATTTGAGGCCTCTTGCAGGGCTGCTGTCACTGGGTCTGTACTCAGAAGGCATGCTTGGCTTAAGGAGCAATCTTTGCATGATCATGTTAAAGCTAAACTGTTGGATGCTCCCTGAAATCAGGACCGCCTGTTTGGCAACAAAGTTGAGGAAGTTCTTAAAAAGATGGAAGATAAAACTAAATCTATGCAAACTGAAAGATTTTTTACAAGTTCAGCCTCCAAGATTTAGTAGGCATTGGTCCTCTAAGAATTGGTCCATTCCGGCCCCTTCCAGATCTTCTCATTCCAAACCCAGACACAGTAGAGTAGAAACCCCAGATTTCAGTCGCAAAGTACGCACAAGACTAAGCAGTGGGGGGCTTCCGCATCCAAATCTGGGAGTAGTAAGACTCCCCCCTATGGAAAAGTGTCTCAATGACTTGCCTTTAAAACTTCCAAGCACTTTTCAACTGAATGCTCCTTTAGGCAGAAAGATCGGTCTGCAGGCCAAAAACTAGAGACTCTTAACCCAGGACAAATGGGTCTTGGGTATAGTGTCCCAAGGATACAGATTTCACTTCCACACGTTACCAAAACCAAGCAGGTGGCCAGATCTACCCCCCCAAATCAGTGGGCAGAGGCCCAAAAGTAAGTGCTTTCTCTCTCAAACATTGGGGCTGTTCAGTTGGTACGAGAAGAGGAAAAGGGACAAGGTTTCTATTCAAGACTTTTCCCGGTTCCCAGAAAAGACAATTCATGGCGTCCTATCCTGGACCTTTCTACTTTAAACACCTTTTTGGTGATTCCAAAATTCAAGATGCTGACTCTTCACCAGTTGCTTCCTGTGCTAGGTAAGGATGCTTGGTTGGCAACATTAGATTTAAAAGAAGCATACCTGCACATCCCTATCAGGGAATCTTGCAGAAGATACCTACGCTTCAAAGCAGGCTATACGTGCATTATCAGTTCTCTGCACTGCCCTTTGGCTTATCTACTTCGCCCAGGGTATTCACAAAGTGCCTAGCCCCAGTTATTGCATTTTGCAGACAAAGAAATATTCAGATATACCCATACCTGGACAATTGTCTAGTCCAGGCAGAAAGCCAGGACATACTTTTGAATCATCTGGCCTTTGTACAAAGGGTGCTGACTTGTCTGGGGTACACCATAAACGAAAAGAAATCACACCTGGTACCCTGTCAACAAATTATATTCCTGGGAGCAAGCTTGAATACAACTTCCCAGATGGCTTTCCTCACGCCAGAGAAACAGATTCATTTGACAACCTACTTCAAGCAAGTGGCCACAAAAACCCTGCTATCTGCAAGGCAAATTCTGCAAGCCTTGGGGTTCATGGCCTCCTGCATTCTTTTAATTCCATATGCAAGACTGCATATGAGGAAACTACAGTGGTATCTAAAAAGCCTATGCTGTCAATACACTCAGGATCTAGAAGCAATGATTCCTATTATACCTTGCCTATGCCTAGAGTTCCTTTGGTGGGCAGAGGCCTGCCACCAAAACAAGGGATTACCATTCACGCTACCCCCTGCCGCCCAAACCCTAACAGATGCATCAGATTCTGCATGGGGGGGGGGGGGCTCACCTGGCAGGGAAGTGCATTCAGGGCAAATGGAACCCAAGTCAAATGCACCTGTATATCAATCAAAAAGAAATGTTAGCTGTACAGAATGCTCTGACAGCCTTCAAGGATCACATGCTTCCAGGGCAGGTAAAGACTGATAACACCGCTGTTATGTGGTACATAAGCAGGGGGGTACGCATTCTTACCCCCTCTGCAGACTAGCCATGGCATTGTGGAACACAGCCTTCGGCTACCAAGTGAATCTATAAGCTCAATTCCTGCCAGGAAAACTAAATACACTGGCAGGCGGACTAAGCAGAAGCCTCATGGACCCACACGAATGGAAACTGGAGCCAAGGATTTTCAACATGTTGACAAGCAAATGGGGGAGCCCAGATATAGACCTGTTTGCCTCCCCCCAGAACTATCAATTGGACAAATTTTGCACAAGGATTCCCCACAAACAAGCTTGGAAAGTGGATGCTCTGTCCTTCAGCTGGAAAAACCTGTCAGTGTATGCCTTTCCTTCTCTGCTCTCCAAAGTACTACTAAAGATCAAACAGGACAAGCCAAGGACAATTTTGATTGCACCAGACTGGCCATGCCAGCACTGGTAACCCCTCTTGCGCAGTATCCTGGCTGGGCCCCATGGCATCTGCCTCAGACAACCTTCCCTGTTGTCTCCACAGGAGAACCAGATTCTGCACCCTCAGCTTCAAACACTGAACCTAGCATCCTGGCTAATTACCTAATCTCTCCTTTACCATCTGTCAGTAAACCAGTGATGGATATCATTTTAGAGACAAGGAGACGTAGTACTAGGAAATCTTATGCTGCGAAGTGGAAAAGTTTCTGTGCCTGGAACCAATCCCAAGGGATGAGCACAGCAGCGCCCAATTTACCTCGGATTTTATAATACTTAACTGAGATGCTTCACAAGGGCTTGTAATTTTTCCCCCATCAAAATTCACTCCTCTTCCATTTCAGCTCATTATAACACAGAACCTCCCCTCTTCTCTCACCCACTGCTCAAGCAGTTCCTCAGAGGAGCCAAAAATTTAAGGCCACCAAAGAGAGCTCCAACTCCAGCCTGGGTCCTTAACTTTGTCTTGGAGAAACCCACTCTTCCTCCTCTCGAGGCACTTGCTACTGCAGATTTAAAATTTCTTTCTTGGAAAACGGCATTCCTTTTAGCAATCACTTCAGCAAGAAGGGTATCTGAATTACAGGCCCTTATGGCAGTGAGTGGAGCCTTTCATCATCTTTCATGCAGACAGGGTGTCCCTCAGAACCAATCCCTCCTTCATGCCCTAGGTGGTATCCAGTGTGGCTCTTAATCAGTCCATTCATTTGCCAACCATCTTTCCCAATCCACAGAACAAAGGGGAATGGATTCTGCACTCCTTGGATGTGCACAGACAACTTAGATTCTACTTGGACAGGATTAAACGTAAAAGGAAGTCTGAACAACTACTGGTGGCATTTGCTGCAGGGAAAGAGGGGGAAGTCTATTTCAAAGCAAACCATTTCTGAATGGATAGGCCAGTACATTCATTTCTGCTATAAGCATCATTGAAAACCTATCCCACAGAGCATCAGACCCCACTCTACCAGGGCTGCATCTACCTCTACAGCCTTTCTCAGAGGCGTCCCTACCTGGGACATGCTAAAAGCTGCTACCTGGAGTTCTGTACATTCTTTCACCAAGCATTATCATTTACCAATTTTCTCTAAGTCCAAAGCTGGCTTTGCCACTGCAGTCTTGCAGGGCCTTATAGCTGGTCCTAATGCTACTTAAATTCCTCCTCCCAACCTTAGCTTTGGGAATCTACCCAAATGTAATGACTGCAACAGTGAAACACGAAGAACATATTACAGTTGTGTACACTTACCATAAATGCCTAACTTCTTTTGGTTATACCTCTTCTTTCCTTACTATGCTTAAAAGCTTTTTGGTGTATTTGCTTTTTTGTTGGAGGTATATCCTTGTATATTTATATATTTAATTGCTTCCCATTAGGGGGGGCACCTGACATCTGGGGCAAGAAAAACTGATGTAATGACGTCGGCCGCATGTTTTATATCCCTGGCGACCTGATGTCACGGAAGAAGGGACAGCAACCAACGCAGGACCCAAGACTGTTAATCAGGCCGACTGAGGGCTACTGCAAGCAGATAACCCAAAAGTTATGACTGCAACAGTGAATACATTCGAACATCTACATTTATGGTAAGTGTACACAACTGTAATTTGCATGGACATGTCAGACATTGGCTGAGGGATGGTTACCTGCGATTCTGCAGTCTTTTGTATATCAGCAGGCAGACTTCCCAAGAGGGACTTAGAAAACTCCCTATTGAAGTCTGTCTCAAAATGTGTGGTATGGACTTGGGTAACACAGCGCATGTCGACCAAACATCACCAAGGTTCAGAGCCCTATTTCTGAGTCTGTCCAACAGCCTAGATTCCCTATTAAGGGTTGGACAGAGATGCTCTCCTGAGAAAGTTCCATTTTTGTGGCTGCCCTAACTATTATGACATCAGTGGTGGGACATTTGCTACAATATGGCCTACGTTTAGGGGATACCAAGGTCTTATCAGGTTTTCCACCACTTCATGTTCCTCCCAAGCCCGCTGAGAGATGAGGTCAGTGAGCTCATCGGGTGGAGGGACCACCTAGGAAGTAAATGGGCCAGGCCCAAAAACCTCGAGGAATATAGATTCCTCTTGGAGTAGGCTTCAGATTATCTTTTAAGGGGAATCTTGAGAACCCTTCCACTTTCTCAAAGTCTCTATCTTTCGTGAAGGCCTCCTCCTTTGTAGGTCTCTTTCCTATGCTCTTTACTGGTGTAGGGTTCTAGCAATGACTGAACCAGAAGGATAAGTCACCAGGAGTGCCTTAAGATTTACTAAGGCTGGCTGCTCTTGTATAACAGGATTACTGAAAGAGGTGCAGAATCCAGAGGGGGTTGGGGCAGTTTTGCCAAGTGGGGGCAAGAAACCCCTCTTGACCTGGAGAGTACCCTTTCAAAGGTCACAACAGCTGTTGCAGACATCAGAGCTGAAGAATCCAGAGAATCCAAAGATCTTGGCAGAGGAACCTCCCAAGGCCTTTACTAAATCAGCTCTGAAGCTGACATTGGTGCCAAGCTGTCAATGGCCAAAGCACCCAAATACAGGGATCACTTTGATAACCTTGGAGTTGATCTCAGACCCTAGACTTAGGCCCCAACCTCTCAGATCAGAGAACCTTCTAGATCTTCCACTGGAGTCAGATGGGTAAGGAAAACCAGAGTCTAAGCAGACCATGCTTTTGGCTCTAACATGCATGCAAACTAGTGTTGCAGACACCAGATCCCCAAGTCAGGCTGGAGAAAATGTCAGAGGGGTTTCAGGGCCTGCTCTGGCATTCCGGGGGGGGGGGGGTCCCATCCAAATCTATGCCCACAGAAACTTGCATATCATCTTGTAAGCATCAGCTTCAGACAGACTTCTGAAGAACCAAAAGACCTAGTCCCAGACAAGGCACAGGACTTGCACTCTGGCTACAGAGTGCACTTCCTGTGCCTTGTTTGGGGCTAGGTCTTTTTGGTTCTTCAGACAGACTTCTGAAGAACCAAAAAGACTTATCCCCAAACAAGGCACGGAACTTGCACTCTGTAGCCAGATGTTCAACCCCTAAACCATATACATCCACCATATGAAGATCCTAGGCCATCGATGGTGACCTAGAAGAATGGTGTATCAACCCTTCCTGTGAAATGCAAAAATGGAGCAGAGGACTGGTTAGCTTCTGAGAAAATCTGCTTGAAGGAGAAGGGGATTGGCTCCAGATTGGTTTCTGAACAGCAACTGGATCTGACAGTCTAAAGATTCGAGTCAGGCCGGGCGGACTAGGTGGATTTAGGGATCTCTCCTGAGCCATATATTTGCTATCAGTTCTGTCGGTCTATGTTTCACTTTTTGTTTGTTACCCTCCTTTTAACTCTTTCTTCTTCCCATACTTGGTCTTATTCCCCCACCTTCTAAGATGATGGGGAGACAGATTTTGATCCAGAAGTTGATTCTTCCACTGTGACAGGGAGAAAGACCCTTACTCCTGCAGTCGATAAGAGCCCTAGCCCCAAACAAGTAACAGGACTTGCATTCTGTAGCCAGATGTTCAACCCCTAAACCATATATATATACCCACCACATGAGGATCCTGAGACAGGATCTTGTGCCTTCATGCAGTGCACTTTTTAAAAGTAGAAGATTGTAATTCATGAAGAAGGGTATACTTGCACCACAGAAGAAGAAAGCTCAGGAAATGCAAAAAAATTAAAACTAATACTCTAAATATAATAAAGTAATAATAAAAGCAAACTTTATTTTAATCTCCATGAGTAGAGAGAGGAAAATCATGAATGAAATGCCCACGTGCACTAACTAACTGCGTACCACCAACAAACTGCATACCACCACCAAGGAGCAAACTACATGGGGATAATGTGTGAATGATATTGCAAACTGCTAATGGAAACTGCTGAAGAAAATTCAGTTATCTGAATTAATGAGGGCTGAAACATCCCTCTGGGTGTTCACCAAGTGTATAGGTGTAATAGCAGTATATTTTAGGAGTATGGGGTTTTCCCTTATTTAGACAACTTGATTCTCACTGTGCCCAACAAATATCTAATTATTCAGTCCAGGGATGAATTACTCCAGGTTTCTTACCAGTTAGGCGTTACTGTAATTCTAAAGAAATGCCACTGACATCACCCTAAACAATAGAATTCATAGGGTGCCACCTGGACACAGTGTCTGAAATTGCCCAACTTCCTGATTTGAGCACTTTGTTGGCAAGCTTCCGAGGCTCACTCTGAGTCCTCCAACAAGACGACGACTTAAGCTGCTGGAGTCAGTGGCCTCTCTTGATCTCACTGTTTTCCTCCAGGCAGATTTTACATGAGGGTGCTACAGTGGACTTTGTCCAATGATCTATGTTGCATCAACCCATTCTCTTCCCAGTTCATCTCACCGATATGCAAGCATCTCATCCCACTGGTGGTTAACTTCCCCATGAGTGAGTTGGTGTCAGCCATTCACCTTTCCACCCGTGAAGGCTACAGTGACCACGGATGCCTCACTTCTGGTGTGAGAAGGAATTTCAAAGGGAGGGCTTTTCAAGGCATTGTGGATAATTTCAGAGTTAAAACTTCACTTCAGTGTCTTGGAAAGGAGAGTAGTTCTCCTAGTGTTTGTTGCAGGCTTTTCAGGATTCCCTTCCCAAGGATGTGATTTCTATCCATATGGGCTGCATGGCTGTGGTCCGGTACATCATCAAACAAGTCGTAATTTGTTCATGTCCACTCTGTCAAGAAACCATGAGGGTTTAGCAATAGACATTGTCTTCCCAATATTTTCTGTGGCAGCTCATATCCTGGGGAGTTCCATTATTATAGCAGACAAGCTGAGCAGATCCATTCTCCTACTTTAGTCCCTCAGCCAGTCGGTGGTAACTATGAATGTTCATTGTGTTTCACTGTTGCAGTCCTTGGCCGGGCCCAACTGCATGAGTAAAAATCTCCCTCCTCCTTAGGCCGGTGGATGTTCTGTCCAATGTCAGTATGCTTTGGTATAAAATGAGCCAGCAGACACTGACATCAGTCTTTTCTTTCCGTCAGACCCCGAAACAGTGTTTGTGTGTCAGTCTGTACTGGAGAGAAGTTATCTAAAAGCCAAGTACTGTGTTGGGGAACTCATAGGTTGGTACTGGGCTATCTGCCCGAAGGCATATATTAGCCCAGCCACGTTGTGCGGTATTCACCGCCCCTTTAGTAGTTCCCTAGACCCTTGTACTAGCAGCTAGTACCCTTGGCCCCTATCTAGTAGTGCTGTTGGTGTGATCCCCGGTGTGAACTTTCTGTTACCCATCCACTCATCAAGGTTCCTCTTGAAGAGTGATAGAGAGGGGCTCTGTCTTATGTAGATCGGGACCCTGTTCCATAGTAAGGGAAGTCTCTGCGAAGGGAATCTATCCCTCCAGCATATTCTCTTCATTGTTGTGTTGAGGTTTATATCCCTAGAGCGTGTAGCTTGAGTAGATTTGGTTTTGCTAAGATGGAGCATGTTCAACAATTCTGGGTTGGACATGGCTCTGTACGTTAGACAGAGATCGCCTCTGAGAAAGTGGTATGCAACAGAGAACAGTCTTAGCTTTTTCAATTGTGCTGTTTGAGGCCAGTAATACTCTTTGTTAAGTACCTTTGTGGTCTCTCCAGCTGCTGGAGATGTCTAGTCGGGTACATTCCAATTGGTGCATTGTACTCAGTAATGGGTCTGATGAGGGAAGAGTAGAGGGGCACCATTACATCCTTAGATCTTGATGCAAACCCTTTTGTGATCAGATGGGTCACATAGAAGGATTTTCTAACCACTTTGGCAACATGGTTATCAAAGGAAAGCTGACTATCTACTTGGGTCCCTAGATCCCTTATTTCTTTTTCAGATTTCAGGGGATTACCTCCTATGTTGTAGTTTGCGGGTACTCTGTTTTTTCCAAAGGGGATTACTACGCATTTTTTGCATTTAGCTTGAGACCATGGCTTTGACACCATGCATCAGTCTCATTTAGGCCCTTCTAGAGGATCTCCATGTTGGCCGGAGACTCTATTATAGCACCCAGTTTGCAGTCGTCTGCAAACTTAGTCAGCCACAGCCCTTCCATGCTTGCCTGTACTTCTCAGAAGTATATGCCAAACAGGAGGGGCCCCAGGACAGAGCCCTGAGGCACACCACTCGTTACTGGTCTGGATTCGGACATAGATCCCGCTACTCTTACTGTATGGGATCTGTCTGAGAGCCAATTTGCGATCCATCTTGTGACGTAAGGGTTTATGCCCAGGCTGGTGAGCTTATCAATGGTACCTGAATGGGGAATGGTGTCAAATGCTTTAGCAAGGTCAAGGTAAGCTGTGTTTACCCCTTTTCCCTTATCTATAGCCTGAGTAACTGTCTCAAAGAAATCCACCAGGTTCAGGAGGCATGATCTGCCCTTGGCGAAGCCGAACTGTGTGGGGTCCAGCGACTGGAGGTTCCCAATCTCTCCATTTATGAGTTCCATAATGATTCGCTCCATAGCATTACAGATCAGACTGGTCAGGCTTATTGGTCGGTAGTTCCCAGGGTCATTTGTGGCCCCACCCTTGTGTAGCGGGACCACCATTGCCATGCGCCATTCTATGGGCACATATCCTGTGGAGAGGCTGAGACTGAACAGGGTATTAAGATGTGGGGTTAATTCCTTTTGGAGTCACAGATGACACAGCCTGGGACACCATCTGGTCCCATGGAGGCAGTGTTTTTAGCTTTAGATAGCGCCTTGTTAACCAACGTATCAGTAATAATTGGGCTTACACAATCCCCTAGAATGGTAATAGGCCCTGTAGGTGGTGGGGGTGGTGGGGGGGGGATTTGCACTGAACCGGTCAGCCAAGATATTGGCAATGTCAGAATGGTCAGTGTATTTTGTTCCATTTTGTACTAGCTCAGAACAGAACTGAGCATTGCCATTTAGGTTTTTGACGTAGCCATAGAAGGCCTTATGGTTATCCTTGGCATCCTTGGCAACTTTCTTTTCAAAATTAGCTTTAGTTGACTTGATGAGGGCCGTCAATTTCTTACTAATGCTGATCAGGGATGATTTTTCTACTTGAGATTTGGCCTTTTTTTGTATAAGTCTCCTCCTTTTATAGTAAAGTTTGTTTATGGCCGGGGTCCACCAGACTGGTTTCTTCTTGCTTGAGGAAGGAGTCTTGGTTTTATTTGGGATAGCACGGTCCATGCAATCCTGAAGATGCATATAGAGTGCCTTGGTGTAGGATTCCGCATCCTGGATATCATTATTCTTCTGCAAGGGAATAGTGAAGCTTTCCACTTTGGATACAAGTAGTTTGAAGTTTGCTTTGGAAAGGTTTTTGACTATGGTTTCTTTGATTGGGGGAGGTGGGGGAGTGAGGATGTCCAGGGTTATCAGTTTGTGGTTGGATCTGACCAAGGAGGGGGTGATAACGGGTGTGGTACAATGGGCGCCCATATTTGTGGTGATTAAATCCAATATGTTGTCCCCTCTTGTGGGGGAACAAACTAGTTGTTCAAGGGCATTTGAATTTATAAATTCTATGAATCGCTGAGCATAGGAGATGGAACATTGGTAGTTCACCCAGTCTATACCAGGGTAGTTGAAATCACCCAAGATTATGGTGTTGGGTAGGACCTTTATATTTTCCAATGTCTCAGGGAATGCAGAGTGAACATCTTGGGACATGGTGGGCGATCTATAACCGACTACGATTTGAAATGTGGTTTTGCCTGCTGATAGTTGCGAATGGATGATCTCTGGGGCATCATGCTGCGCTACTAACCTGGAGATATGGGTATCCTTGATGAATATGGATACACCTCCATCCTTTGTCCTGCGATCCGGTAACTGAGGCCGGAAGCTATGATATGAATGGTTACCTGGCAGTGCTGGGGTGCTCTCTTGAGCCTTGAACCAGGTTTCTATCACTGCACAAACATCGATTTTCTCCATGCTGAGGAGAGCCTCGAGTGTGTACATTTTGAGGTTGAGACTTCTGGCGTTGAGTAGCATTACCCTTAGTTTTTGGTTACCTGTGCTGGTTACGGTGGTTGGTTTGTCCTTTGAGCCTTGCCTAAAAGAGGCACTATGGGGACGGCAAGAGCCTTGGCCAGTATTTGAAAACCTAGGGGTGACAGGTGCAACCCATCTCTGGCAAAACGGCGAGGCTTGTATATCATGTCATCCCAGGCAGACAGACACTGGATCCCCTTAGAATGACACCAGAAGCTTAGCCAATTGTTGAAATTGATCATTGTCTTTGTATTGTGGTATCATTCTAGGTGAAGGTAGTATGCTACTCAAGGTCAGGGTCATACCAGCTTGGGCTACATGATCAGAGAGCTCCTCAATGTCTCTTTTCATGTAGTCCAGGGAGGTGCGTCTTAGATCATTCACACCAACATGTACAATGACAGCGTCATACTTGTATTTGTTCTGGAGTGACCTAAGTGCCTGTGTTATGTGGCAGATCCGAGCACCCGACAGGCAGCTGACAGTAACCTTCTCCTTGTTCAGCCTGGTGAGTGGAACATCCGTATGCCTTACCATAGATTCTACTATTACTAGCGTGTTAGGTATGGTGTTTTGCCTTAAGGGCTGTTGAGGCAAACTGCTGAGATGAATTGTGTGTTTTCTGGCTTGTGTTTGGGGGTGCAGGTTGCTTGCTTGCCTGCTTTGGAGGGCACTGTTTCTTTTTCAGATTGGTATCTAGTGCCTCCGAATATGTTTTTGTGTATTTATGCGTATGTTTTGCCGGTGCTTGTTTTGTAGATTCATATGTGACAGGTGGTGTGATGCAAGTCTGTCCCGTATCCTCTTGACTGTCTGTTACAGTCATGGGTTGAGAGCGCTTAGCCTCCTGTCTGGCTGTGTACTTGCATCTCTCATAAGTGTTTGTGTCTAGAGGTAAGAGGAGAGGGTTGTCTGTATACATGAGGCAGTTGTGACACTGCCTGAGGATGCCCAATTCCACCAGATGAACTGGAGAGTACACCTGAATTTGACCTCTGGACATGCTTTGAAGAGTAAATTGAACTTAAGTCTTGTGGTCGATCGGGGGTCTTATGCTATAGTATAATAGTGCTGTCTAGGAAATTTGGAGAATAATAGTGCTGTCTAGGAGATTAGGACAAGTGCTGATTTCTGTTTTGCAAGTGCTGCAATAAGAGCAGCTGATCTGAAGCACTTGAGCTGAGGCTTGCCTAGTTCTAAGGGAAAATTTACAGTGCAGACTTTGTGGGGCCGGGAATAGTATACCCCAGCTAACCGGCGCTGCCTGACACTGCTCTATGCGCAAGACCACACAAAAAGAGAGTTGCAGGATTTTTCCTCTAGATAAGTGAGGAAAATTAGTACAAGAGCTGTTTTTCTCTAAGCAAGTGAGAAAAGTAAGTACAAAAACTGTTTTCCTCTAGGTAATGAGGAAGATAGAGTGCTATAGTAATTAGCTTATTTAATGCTTACAAGTTCTAAACAAGTGCTGAGCATGAACAAGCAAATTTAACTCTCTTGCTTTAACCCATGTCAGATAAGGTTAACAATTGTCTTTGCTGTGGTAAGCAAATTCCACTGTGAGACTTTCATATGTTGTGTCATCTGCCTAGGCCCTGATCACAACATCCCTAATTGACAATTTTGTGCCCATTTCAACTCTAGGACTATCAGGCTTGGGGTCAGAATCTTAGCTAGGTATCTTAGTCTGCTGTCTACTTCGTATCATCAGATGGCATCTGCCAGTCATCCCAAGGTTGAGCTCCTTAAGTGTAGGAAGGACAAGGAAAGACCCAAGCTTAGGGCTTCTGACAACCATTTCCCCATCTGCTAGTCCCCCAGGGCTCGTTATCGCTCAGGAAGTCAAGGTGCTTTCGCCGCCCCCTTCTGCGACTGAGGTGGTGGGTGGTGCAGGCCTCTGTCGAGACCCGTATGGAGTCCGACATCCCTTTGGGTCTCTCACCATCTGCACGGGCCTTGTCTTTCAGTTCGTCTGGAGATGCTCAGCTGGCCTCTGCTTTTGACAGGTGATCTTTTAACAGTGACGTTCCTTTGAGGCATCAGCCTGCATCAGTTCTTCCTTATGAAGAGATTGGTGTCAGGATTGCAGACGTACCTAGGGCCCAAGGCCAGAGTTAGCTCTAAGAAGGGTTCTACCTCAGGCCTTATGCCTAGGCCTACTGGCTCTCATGCGCAAATATATCAGTAAGACCTACTCAGGTTAGCTTGAGGACCTTATCTCCTTAGTCAGAGCTAAGCAACCACCTTTGGAGTCTTTCCAAGGGAAAAGGAAAGAGGGATCCTACCTCTGAAGTTTTCTCTGAACCTCCTGATTCAGATGAGGTTTCTGGCTAAGAGGAGTCTGTCTTTGAAGAGGGACCCTTCCTTACTTTTGAAGATTGAGATTCTGAAGACCGTCTGGCTTCAGCTTCACCTCCTGAAGGCATACCTTTTGGGGGAACAGTCCATACAATAAGGGAAGATTACCAGTGAGAGGTCCAGGAATACCCACAGTCTAAAAAGAGGGTTAGGGAGTTCCTTGACCTCCCAGAACACAAACCTTTGGCTGTTCATCTTGGATTGGAGGTGGTAGAGGATGTTTTTATGGATTCTTCCCTGAGTCCAGATTCCGTACCTCCAACCCCTGAAAATCCAGACAGGCTTTAAAGGGTGCTGGGTTCACATAAATACCTCTTCAAAACACCCTCTGCTGAACCAGAGGTTGTTAAAGCAGAACCCAAGGGAGCAAGAGACAGCTCTTCAAAAAATGCTTTACTTGCTGACAAAGAAAGCAGGGCCCTTAATAGGTTTGGTAAAGTTTACACTTCAGCTACCTAGCCATGAGGGCCCTTAACTGCCAGTTTCATATGATAAAATGCCAACAAACCGTTTTAAATCAAAAAGCAAAATATGTCCTCCCTGGTGGGCAAGAACATTTCCAAGGAATTGTTGGATCTTTACCATTCTAGCTCTCATGTGGCTAGACACTCATTACACTTGCAGCTATGATGTTGTGGAGGCCTCTAGCCGAGCTGCAGTATTTGGTTCTGTCATTAGAAGGCATGCTTGGCTTACGGAGCAGACCATGTCAAATCCAATCTTCTGGATGCATCCCTGGATAAGGGCTTCCTCTTTGGTCCAAAAGTTTAGTTTGTGCTTAAAAAGATGGAAGATGAAGCAAAATCTCTACAGACTGTCAAAGACGTCCTCCAAGTTCAGCCTTCAAGGTTTAGTAGGAATGTTCCCACTAAACACTGATTCTTTCTCCCTCAATGAAAAACCAGGCAAAGGAAACCGCAGAGGGAAAGGACTGAAAGACAGCATCAATCACAAAGGCCCAGGCAGTGGTTGTCAGGGAAACCCCCAGGGAGGGGAGTTCTAGGCCACAGGACCCTGGCAGAGAGCAACAGTGATCCTTCCTTTCCTCTCCCTGAGTCCCCACCCTCTCCAGAAAAGATAGGGGGAAGGCTGTCCCTCTTCAAAGAAAATTGTTCCCTCAGTACTTCAGACAAGTAGGTTCTGAATGTTATTTCATATGGTTACAGGCCTCATATCAAAGAGCCAGTAAGATACTCTGGTTTCCCAGATATTCCAGAAAATCAGAGTAGATGCCCTTTCTCATTCACAACCTGTACTCACAGGGCTCAGTAGAACCAGTATCAGAAAACCAAATAGGGAAGGGGTTCTATTCCAGGCTCTTCCTAAATCCCAGAAAGGAAGGCTGTTGGTACCCTATTCTAGACCGGTCTACCCTCAGTCAGTCCCTGATGGTACCAAAATTCTAACTGTTGACTCTTTAAAAGTTTCTTCCCACGATAGCCCCTTAATGGTCACCCTGGATTTAAATGATGCTTACTTGGACATTCCTATAGAGGAATCTTGCAGAAGGTTTCTATATTTCAAAGCAGGTACCAGTAAATTCTCTGCTCTACCCTTTGGCTTGTCTACTGCTCTCGAGGTCTTCTCAAAGTGTTTTAGTCTCTGTGATTGCTTTCTGCAAAGCAAGAGGGTTTCCAAATGTACCCCTGTCTAGACTGCCTTATTCAAGCCATGAGTTGGTCAAAGCTCCTCAAGGGTCTGTCCTTCACTCAGTACCTTCTCACCTCCTTGGGGGGGTTCACCATAACTCTTCACAAGTCCAGCACAGACCCATCCACCAGGATAGTTTTCCTAGGGGCTTTTCTGGATTCCTCCCTTGAAAGGGCCTCCCTCCAAAAAAGGTCTCCTTCCTGACTCAGTACTTCCAAAACATTATACAGAGACGATGCCTGTATGCCAGGGAATTCCTCAAAGCATGAGGATAGAGGATGCCATGCAGCCTAATGATCCCTGTGGCCAGGCTACACATGAGAAAGCTCCACTGGTGCCTCTCGAATCTGTGGTGCCAGCTGTTACAGTTCTTGGAGACAGAAATTCAGCTGATCCCTTGCCTCAAGGATGAATTTGCATGGTTTACATGGGCATGTGCCCAGAACTTGGGTCTCCCCTTCAGGTTCACCCGTCGGGGCCAAACTTTAACCACAGATAATTCAGAAACAGCCTGGGGGGGCTTATTTCCAACACCTTCAATCCCAAGGCAGATGGGAAATTCAGCTCAGAGACAAGTGCATAATCTGGAATAAGAGAACTCTTGGTAGTTCAGAAGGGGCTAGTAGCTTTCAAAGAAAAATGGAAACCAGGGGGTCCTGCTAGTCAAAACAAGACAATACCATAGTCATGTGGTACATAAACAATGAGGCACTCACTCTTACCCTCTTTGTTGACTAATTATGCAGGTCTGGGAGACTGCTGACTGTCTGGAGTTGCACCTCATGGCACAGTACCTTCCAGGTGCTCAAAACACACTATCAAATCACCTCAGCAGGAACTTGGTGGATCCCGTCGAGTGGCATCTGCATTGGGAAACATTTCTCGGTATAGTTCAGAAATGGGGATCCCCATAGATAGACCTCATTGCTACCAAAGAAAATGCTCAACTAAAAAGATTCTGTTCCTGGAACAAACTTCCCACAGCCTGGAGGACAGATGCTTTCTCCTTCCTTTGGAGCCGCCTTTCCCTTTATGCTTTCCCCATACTTCTTTTTTCTTGGGTCCTTCTAAAAATCAGGGAACATGGCCCAAGGGTTATTTTGATAGCCCCAGACTGGCCCAGGCAGCACTGGTATCCTCTGCTACTGAGTTTAACCAATGAACATCTGTAGCAGTTACCTCTGATAGTAGACTTCCTGACTCAGGACAGGGGAAGGTTTGTGCATCTTGACCTGCAGACTGGCTGTCAGCCTGGGTAATCCAAACCCTAAGCAAACAAGTTCAAGACATTCTTGAGGAGACTAGAAGGCCAAGTACTAGGAAATCATACTCAGCCAAGTGGAAAAGATTCTCCATTTGGTGCCAGCAGCAAGGCCACAATCCTAACTCAGTGCCAATATCTCTGCCATTTTCAATAATCTGGCTACCCTGATTGACAGAGGCCTATCCTTTTTTTCCATCAAAATTCACGCCTCTGCCATTTCAGCCCACATTCCTATTCTTCCTCCTTATCTTTTCCCACCCCCTCTTGAAGCAATTCCTTAGGGGAGTGATTCACATCAGACCTCCCAGGAGACAACCCACACCTCCTTGGGACCTCAGTTTTGTTATGGAAAAACCCCCTCTTGAACTGACAGCTTCTGCTGAATTAAATTTCTTTGTTTGGAAGACTGTTCTTGTACTGGCTATCACCTCAGATGAAGGGTCTCTGGGCTGCAAACTCTCATGGCAGTGGGACCATTTCTCATATTCCATCCAACCAGAGTATCACTCAGGACTAATACATCCTTTATGCCCAAGGTGCACATCCTTAAATCAAGCTAGCCACTTGCACACCTTCTTCACCAGATGTTCTTCGTTTCCCATTGCTGCAGTCCTTACTATTGGGTATAGTCCGCTGTCCAGTCGGCCCGAATACCAGAGTATAAGGCTGACGTCGGTCAGGGCGCATTAGACTGACGTCAGTACGTCAGGGTACTAATGCGCATGACCGACGTCATATCCTCAGTCTTTTTTGCCGCATGGTCCGATGCAGAAGCAGTTTTGCGAGTGCAGGTTGGCGTTCTGAAATATTTCCGAAACCGGAGTTTCAGACCGAAGCAGAGTTGGCTAAGTAACCCGCTAGAACATTTTGGTTTTTCTTGCCTCAGTATTTAACCGGATGTCAGAAAAAGTGAATAACTGTATTTCTTGTGGGAAACAGATACCTCATAGGGATTATCATACCTTGTGTATACCTTGTTTAGGGCCTGAGCACGACGTTGTTGGTTGCCGCTCTTGTGCTAGGTTTAACAAACGCACTATTAAGAGGAGGTTAGACTGTGCCAGGTTAGTGTTTGGGAAGCGTTGCAATTATAAAATGCCGCCGGATGCTCCGACGCCGCTTCGCCAAGAAGCGCAAGGACAAAACAGCGAAGCCTAGGGTTGATGAACCGGCAGTCCCGGACGCCGGTTCTTTAGAAGGCTCAGTGGAGCCAGAGGTTTTGCCAG
Organism: Protopterus annectens; assembly: GCF_019279795.1. Taxonomy (NCBI): domain Eukaryota; kingdom Metazoa; phylum Chordata; order Ceratodontiformes; family Protopteridae; genus Protopterus; species Protopterus annectens. Next base: position 708,754,510 of record NC_056727.1, on the reverse strand, counting down.
GAGTTTCCATGGAGTCTCAGGCAGAAACTTTACTGTTACAGGATGTGCCTTCTCAGGAGGTAGGCCAGGCTGAGGGGCTTCTCAGGTAACTGTTCTTCCCTCTCTTCCCAAGGTAGTTAGAGCCTCTCCTTCTGTTGCTAAAACTTCTTTGAGAGGTAGGCCTAGTTCAGCTTCAGGGGGGGCTTCTCCTAGCATTTCGGGTTCTGTACCTAAGAAACATATGCTTAAAATGGCAGAAGATTTGATTACTATGATTAGAGGTTCTATGCCCCCTCCTGATAAGAGGCCTAGGGTGGAACCGGAGTTTGATAGTTTTGAACAGTGTTCAGAGGCTTCTGAGTCTTCTGCTGAAGATTTGCAGGAGTATCCTACTTATTCTGATTCAGATGTGGATGATTCCACTCCTACAGCTTCTCCTCCTGAGGATTTCTCATTTTCAGAGACTCTGCATTCCATGAGGGAGCACTTTAAATGGGAAGGCCAGGACTACTCTGATTCCAGGAAAAGGCTTAGGGAATTCTTGTTTTTACCCCAGCATAGGCCCTTAGCTATACCTCCTGTGTTGAATGTGGTGGAAGATGTTTTTGCAGAGGCTTCCCTGAACCCTGATTCTTTGCCTCCTGCTCCTGTTAAACCTGATAGGTATTATAGGGTGCCCGAAGCTCATAAGTATTTGTTTAAGAGCCCTAGGGCGGACCCAGAAACTGTTTCTCAGGGGCCTAAAGGTGTTAAGGCCTCTGTGGTTAAAAATCCTGTTCCCACTGATAAAGAGGCTAGGGCTTTGGATAGGTGGGGAAAGAAAGTGTATACTTCTTCCACTCTAGCCATGAGGCGTTGAATTGTCAGTTTCACATGCTAAAATATCAAAATTATCTCCTTTCACAATTGAAATCTAAGGTGGATGCTTTGGCGGAAGGTATTGAGTGTAAAGAGTTGCTGGATTTGGTTCATGTGTCTGAACAAGTGGGTAAGCATTCTTTGCAATGTGGTTTTGATGCTGTACAGGCCTCCTCGAGGGTGGCTGCCACTAGTTCTGTTCTTCGCAGGCATGCCTGGTTGAGGGATCAGAATTTAGCTGAGCATGTTAAGTCAAGGATTTTGGATGCTCCTTTACAGTCTGATGTGTTGTTTGGTTCGCCTGTGGAAGCAGTCTTAAAGAAAATGGAGGACAAAGCTAAGTCTATGCAAACTGTTAAAGATTTTTTGCAGGTGCAGCCACCAAGTTTAGTAGAAATTGGCCTGCTAAGGGGTGGACATATCCAGCTTATGATTCCCAGTCTAGGGGTAGGTCTAGACGTGGTAGGGGCAGGGCTCAAGGTTCTTTTAGCCCTAGAACAGGGAGTTCACCTGCTCAGACTTCTGGTGAGGGCAGGGGTCAGTCCTTTCGTAAACAGACCCAATGACCTGTTTTTCAGCTGCCAGTAGATTCTCGTCTGGCAGCTCCTTTGGGAGGAAGACTGTCTCTTTTCAAAGAAAATTGGGATTTAATTACTCAAGACAGATGGGTGTTTGATATCATTCACCACGGTTACAGATTTTATTTCCATACCATGCCCCCTTTCAAAGGCATGCCAGACGTTCCTCCTCCACAAAGAAAAGAGGCTCACAAGCAAGTTTCTCAGTTACTCCAGATGGGGGCCATTCAGCCAGTCCCTGTATCAGAGAGGGGCCTAGGATTTTATTCTCGCCTGTTCCTAGTACCAAAGAAGGGGAACACGTGGAGACCAATTTTGGATTTATCTCTCCTCAACACTTATCTGGACATTCCCAAGTTCAAGATGTTGACGTTACAACAGCTTTTACCTCTGCTGGGCAAAGATCACTGGATGGTGACTTTAGATCTCAAGGAAACTTACCTTCATGTGCCTATAAGGCTAAGTTGCAGGAAGTATCTGCGGTTTCGAGCTGGAAATTCTCATTATCAGTTCTCTGCATTGCCCTTTGGCTTATCTACTGCGCCCAGAGTATTCACAAAGGTTCTGGCTCCAGTGATAGCTTACTTCAGGTTACAAGGAATTCAAATCTATCCTTACTTGGACGACTGCCTGATTTTGGCTCAAGAAAAGGAAGACCTTCTACAGCATCTGGAATATGTTATAGCAGTGCTAAGATGCCTAGGGTATTCTGTGAACGAAATAAAGTCCAGTCTAGTACCCTCTCAAGACATGTGCTTTCTGGGTGTGAGACTGAATACAGCAGCCCAGATGGCCTTTTTAACCCGGGACAAACAAAAGAGTCTATCACTTTACTTCCATCAACTATCTCATCAGTCCGTGCTGACTGCAAGGACAGTCCTGCAAGCATTAGGGTTCATGGCATCTTGTATTCTGGTGCTTCCCAATGCCAAACTGCATATGAGGAAGCTACAATGGTATCTCAAAATGTATGGACACAGCACTGCCAGGATTTGGACACTGTCATTCAAATAATACCTTGCCTTCAAAAGAATTTTGTGGTGGGCTCAGGAATGTCACCTAAACAAGGGACTCTCTGTGACCCGGCCAGAGGCGAGTCAGATTTTAACGACAGATGCCTCGGACATTGCTTGGGAGCTCATCTAAATGGAAAGTGGATACAAGACAAGTGGCCTGCCAGACTACAGCATCTACATATCAACATGAAGGAGATGTTAGCAGTCCAGTTTGCATTAATGGCTTTCAAGGAGTTACTTCTTCCAGGGCAGGTGTTGATTCTAACAGACAACACAACTGTCATGTGGTACATCAACAAGCAAGGGGAACACATTCTTATCCTCTATGCAGGCAAGCAATGATTTTATGGGAGACGGCTAAGCTTGCAACTAACTCTTCAGGCAAGGTTTCTGCCAGGAGCACAGAACTCCTTAGCAGATGTGTTAAGCAGACAAATCATGGATCCCCACGAGTGGAAACTGGATCTTCATGTATTTCAGAAATTGACAGTGTCATGGGGAACTCCAGACATAGATCTGTTCGCTTCTCCACTAAACCACCAGCTGCCAAAGTATTGCACAAAGGGGTTTCATCACACAGCTTGGAAAGTGGATGCTCTATCTTTCAGTTGGAAAAACCTTCATGTGTATGCCTTTCCACCTCTGCCTCTTCTTCCAAAGGTACTATTAAAGGTCAGACAAGACAGGCCAAGGATGATTTTGATAGCTCTAGATTGGCCACGGCAACACTGGTACCCACTACTACGGAGTCTGGTAATGAAGCCTCCATGGCCTTTACCTCTGATTCCTCATCTGTTATCTCAGAAGGACGGTCATCTGCTCAATGTCAAGCTTCACTCTCTTCATCTAACAGCCTGGCATATTCTCTCTTGAAACACAGCAGGTCTCAACTTCCTCAACAAGTTTTAAATGTGATTATGGAAGCTAGAAGACCTAGTACAAGGAAAGTGTACGCAGAAAAATGGAAGAGATTTTTATTTTGGTGTACAGCAAAGAATTTGGAGATTTCTGAGCCTAATTTGAGTGTGGCTCTTCAATATCTTACTGAGTTATTGGACAAAGGTTTGTCCTTCTCTTCCATTAAGATTCATGCTGCAGCAATTTCAGCTCACTATGATTGTGACCTCCATTGTTTTCGCATCCTTTGTTCAAGCAGTTTCTTAGAGGGGCAAAGAATATAAGACCCCACGTAGAGCTCCTACTCCTGCTTGGGATCTCAATTTTGTGTTGGAAAAACTTACTCTACAACCTTTTGAGCCTGCGGCTACTGCTGAATTGAAATACTTGTCATGGAAGACTGCTTTTCTGTTGGCTATTACTTCTGCAAGAAGGGTGTCTGAGTTGCAGGCCCTTATGGCAGTAGAGCCCTTTTGATTTTCCATAAGGATAGGGTATCATTACGCACTAATCCTTCCTTTATGCCTAAGGTGGTCTCTAGTGTGGCTTTAAACCAAACTATTCATTTGCCTACTTTTTATGCAGACCCCCAAAATAAAGGGGAAAAGATTTTGCACACTTTAGATGTACACAGGCAATTGCGTTATTATTTAAGCAGGACTAAGGATTTTAGGCAGTCTCAGCAGTTGTTTGTTTCTTTTGCTTTGAGTTCACAGGGCAAGCCTGTGTCAAAACAAACTATTTCTAGGTGGATTGGCTTTTGCATTGCATTTTGTTATTCCCATCATGGCAAGGAGATTCCAGCTGGGATTAGGCCTCATTCCACTAGGGCTACTGCCACTTCAACAGCATTTCTAAGGGGTGGCAACTAAGGATATTTTGGAAGCAGCTACTTGGAGTTCAGTGCATACTTTCTCTAAGCATTATCACCTTCCTATCTACTCTAAGTCTAGGGCTGGTTTTGCCACAGCTGTTTTGCAAGGCATGTTGTCAGCTCCTACTTCTTTATGATTTGCCAGCCTCCCTTACCTCTGCTTTGGGATTCTACCCAATAGTAAGGACTGCAGCAATGGGAAACGAAGAACATAGTACAGTTTTGTACCTACCATAAATGTAGATGTTCGAGGATTCCATTGCTGCAGTCCAATTTACCCTCCCTCCTTCCCCTCTGTGTTTAGGGGTGGTTGTGTAGGTGAGATTACATGCTGATATTTTTGTATATATTCTTGTATATATTTTTGGTGCAGGTATTTTGAGCCTTGTCTTTTTAGGGTCTTCTGACATCTGGGGCAAGAAAAGACTGAGGATATGACGTCGGTCATGCGCATTAGTACCCTGACGTACTGACGTCAGTCTAATGCGCCCTGACCGACGTCAGCCTTATACTCTGGTATTCGGGCCGACTGGACAGCGGACTATACCCAATAGTAAGGACTGCAGCAATGGAATCCTCGAACATCTACATTTATGGTAGGTACAAAACTGTACTTTCTCAGAACCAAGGGGCGATCATCTTTCATGCCTTGGGTGTGCATAGACAGGTCCACTTCTGTATTGACAGAGCTAAATCTTTCAGAAAATCAGGCCAACTCTGGGTTCTTTGCCATTGACTGTGAAGAGAAACCAGTTTCCAAACAGAGCATCTCCAAGTGGATTTCACTTTATTTCATTTTGTTACAGCTGTCATGGTAAAAAGTCATCTGAAGCTGCAATGACTCGCTCTGCTAGGGCCACTGCTACCTTTGCTACCTTCCTGAAAGGAGTCCTTACCAAAGACATTTTAGAAGCTACTACCTGGTTGTGCATACCTTTACCAAACACTACCACTTATCAGCCTGCTCCAAGCCTAAAGTAGGATTTTCTTCTGCCATTCTGCAGGGCATCCTCGCTTTCCCATAAACTTCCTTCCGCTGTCATCTGAGGTTTGGGAATCAGCCCACAAGTCAGGACTGCAACAGTGAAACACGAAGAACATAGTGCAGTTGTGTACACTTAACATAAATGTAGATGTTTGAGTGTATTCAGTGTTGCAGTCTTCTTTCCCGCTCTCCTTACCCCTTTGCCTACAGTGGTAGTCTGCTTCTATCTTCTCTAACCAGAGGACCTCCTGCATGTTCTCCCTGCAGGGCCCATTTTTTGCCTTGGGCCTTTGGTTATGGTTCATCCTGGGGGCTTTTACCTTCTAGGGGGAAATAAAAACTGATGTCATGGTGTCAGCTGTCTACTTTATACCCAGGTGTACTGATGTCTGTCCAATAGCCTTAGGAGGAGGGAGATTTTTAATCTGTTAATCGGGCTTGCCAAGGGCTTCCACAGCAGAAAATCACACAAATCAGGACTGCAACACTGAATACACACAAAACATTTACATTTATGGTAAGTGTACACAACTGTAAATTTTCATTCACTGGGACGAACTGAGCTGCGGTCTCTTCATGTCCTCTCTGAACACCAAGTGCTCCAGCTACTTTTCACTGATCCCGCAGGAGGGTCAGTCATAGAGGAATGCTGTGACTCACACTTGGCCCTAGATCTCCTATATGCATTTACACCCTTTCTCCTTATAGTGAAGTTCCTTCAGGAAGCAGTGTGGTGCAAGGCAACAGTGATTCTCATTGCCATCTTCTTCGCTCCCTAGATTTTGTTTCCCTTACATTGACCTTATCCGAAATAAAATCCCTGGGTGCTGGACCCACTTCCAGAATTACTGTCTTACCCATTTGATCAGCCTCACCCAGATGAAAGGCCTTGAAATTAACCACCTGGTTCCTCTAATTCTAGTAATGGCCGGGGATTGCCAGGCTTTCCACTTCAATGATCCATCTTTTATCATCCTTACAAAAGGCAAACACCAGAAAAGTCTATAGAAGCAGATGGAAGAGATTTACTGTCTGGGCATTATCAAAGTGCTTAGATCCTTTCTCAGCAGCTTTATGATCTTTTCTGGATTGTTTGGCATGATTATTTCAGGAAAGTGCTAGTTTTCTTCCATTAAGGTACAACTGGCAGCTAACTTTCACATAGGAGAAAATCGGAACTCCATTGCTTTCTTGAAACTTTCTAAAGCCCTTTTATGGGGAACATTCCTTCTCGGGCCCCTGGTGGGGTGGGGCACTTTCTCCTTGGGACATTACTTTATTGCTTCAAGCCTTAGCTAGATGTCAGTAGAGCTAAACTCTCCCTCCTGGAAGACTGTTTTCCTGGTAGCCGTTGCATCAGCTAGGAAGTTTTTTGAGTTGCAGGCTTTATCTTGTAAACCTCCTTATTTGCTTTTTCTGAAGGACAGGGTATCTCTTTGAACTAAAATAAATTTTCCTCTCAACATGGCCTTTGATGTTCCCCTTAATTAGTCCATTAACTTGCCAGTCATCTTTTCAAATTTTCCTAATAAAGGAGAATTCACTTTGAATTTGCTGAATGCTCACTGCCAACTGAGGTTCTGCTTGCATTGTACCAAAGGTTTTAGGAAAGCTGTTTCCTTTTCAAAAGCCAAACTGGGATATGATGTTGCAAAAGTCACTTTATCCAGGTGGCTTTCTGATTTGTATTACTGTTGCATACAAAGAGAAAGCCCCCCCCCCCAAACCAAAAGCTCATTTAGCCATAGCAATTTCTGCAGTTTTCTTTGCCAGAGTGCCTTTGGATGACATTTGTGGTGTGGCTACTTAAGTATTTTACATACTTTTGTTTCTCATTGCAAGCTGGGCCTGCAGGTGTAGATCCTTTGTATTTTTCGGCTCCACTGTTCTGCAGAATAACCTATGAGACTACCCTAGAATGCTAGTAGATGGGGAGTTTGTCCTGTCCTTTGAGTCAGATGGAAAAGACAACATTGAATACAAGTTAAGCACTTACTTTAACACTAGATCCCGTGTTATCTTCCATCTCCATCCCCCTTACATAAATTGTCATCTTCGTTGCTCTTGACTTGATTGCATTGTACCTGTTCAGAGCCTTATAGGATATACAGTTTGGAGCTGTATCCTAGTGTTATTTTAGTTAATCTTGCTTTTTATTTAATTGTTTTAGGAATATGAGTAGTGTGTAAGCAGGCAAACTTGATGCGAGGTATTCTAGGAACAGAAGGGGAGTTATGGGTAGGGGTTGAATCCTCAGCACTGTGTCCAAGAACCTGAACATATAGTACTGAAGTCAGATCAGATATCCCACCAGTTGAGCCTTATGGAAGACAACACTGATCTAGCATTATGGTAAGCATGCAGCTTTTGATCTGATGTCAGTCTTCATTGGGGACTATGATCTGACCCTTGGAACCGGCTTGGCTCAAAAGATTGTGAGAACCAAAAACACTCTAGCCAAGTCTGTACCCAGAAAGTCCCTCTCTAGATTACTCTGCTCTCATTTACTGCTCTTCTGCATTGGACACTTCAGCCAAACTCTCTCTTGAGCCAAGTGTATTTTCATTCTGTTTACTTAATGCCTAGTTATTTATTCTTAAAAATCTTTCCTTAACCTTTCCTACCTACCCAGTTTAAAAATTTTCTACCCTTCTGTTTTTCTTCTAGTGTCCCTCTTCTTTTACACTTTGGTGTTCTAGCCTACTATTGCTGCTAGTTTTTCCTGTGTTACAAAATAAATAAAAAGGGGAATAGTAGCTTCAGTATTTTCTAAGTTTTTTCTGTGAGTATGTGTCCTTTCAATCTTTCGTACCTTGTGGTACCTCTCCCACCATCATTGGTAGCCCCTATCCTTCTTTCTACCTCCTGTTAGGTTATGGCCAACCATTGTTGGTAGCCTTTCCCCCTTTTCTTCTTTCCCATGTGTGTGTGTGGCTGTGTAAGCGTTTCTGCAAGTTGACCTTTTTCTAGTCAACATGGCAGATGAAGGTAAAGGTGCTACTGGATTCAAGCAGTGCCATGATTGTGGAAGGAAAGTGCTCAATTCAGATGGGCATATGTCTGTTTGGGCCATGTGCAGTTGCAAGAAGATTGCGATATTTGTCAAGCTTTCAATCACTGGCCCCTTGTAGAAAGGAAAAACAAACTTATCCTGAAAGGTCTAATTAAAGCATCCTTTGATGAGGCTTTGTCCAGTCAGCCAAGGAAATCTAAATATCTTCCCCCTCTTCCTGTTCCTTGAAAATTGATCATGGGAAGGAGAAGTCACTCGGTGCCGTCGTCCCTTTCAGCTCCAGCATCCAAGAGACCAAAATCTTCAGTTCCCTTGTACTCAGTGGAACTGAAGCCAAGTACCAAAAAAACCTACTGTGATGACCAGCACTGAACCGAAGATTTTGGTGCTGACAATTACAGTGCCAACTACCCAGGTGCCAGCCCCTCCCTCTACGTCAGTCCCTTCCATGGTACCGTCTATATCTTCCAAAGCAGGGCTAACTGCTCCCCCTCATTGGATTCTTTTGTGTGGCATCTCCTGATCCCCTTCCTAGAGAAACCCGAATGCCAATCAGCACTCTTCATTCCTCCAGGAGTTTGAAAGAAGTCTGGATTGAGGTTGGTGGATCAGCTCTTCGTGACTAGGAGTCTTGCAGGTTCTTCCCAGGTTTCATTCCCCTCTGGAGGTGGGACCATCTCTCCGAGGACTCCATCAGACCTTCCTTCTCTAACCTCCGAGACATTAGAGACCATGACTCTGATCTCCCCTGGTTCCGGCTGTTCCTGTGCCAACCGCGTTTATGCCTTCAACTCTGGTGTCTGCTCTGAGTTCCTGTGTTCCTTCGGGTCCAGAGGACTCCCGGGGTCATAGCTGGGTCTGAGGAGTGTGATTCAGATTTATTTTTCACAGAGCCTTCCTTAGTTTTTGGAACCTCTGCATGCATGGGCTCTTCCCCGGCTTCGGTGGAGATCTCATTGGAATGGGGTGGAAACAATGTTCCGGGGTTGTCCTTCATGGTTCCGGACTCCCATCTCTGTTCGCGGGGGGGCCTGCCTTTCAGGTCATGGAGAGGGCTGTGGCCTCGGCAGGTTCGCATCTTGTTCCTTCCCTATTGGAGCAGTTCTCCGGGACCCACCTTTCGCCCAGAGCTTCCTCCAACCTCAATGCCCAGACAGCGAGTACTAAAGCTGCAGGATACCCCTGCACAGGGCCTTACTACTTCCAAGTCCTCCACAGAGCTTCCTATTGAAGAGGTGCCCCGAAAGAGGACATGTAAGAAGAAACACCTAGATTCCCCAGAGGAATCTGTCACAGAGGACACTGACTTAGATGAAGGGGAGAGTTGCCCCTGGTCACCCCAGAAGATGTCTCCTTAGGAGACATTCTTAAGATATTAAAACAGAGGGATGGCTGGAAGCCCAAAGACCCTTCCTCAGAAGAGCTGGTGTACCTGCAAGCTTTCGGTGCTTGCCCATCTACCTCTTGGGTGAGATTGCCCGCTGATGATCTCATTAAGTTAATTGCACAGCGGCCATGGAAGGTCCCTGATTCTGTAGAGTCAATCCCCAGGAGACCGGACAAAATTGTGATAGTACCAGAGGGCCATCTGTTTTGGGCCAAGGGGTTAGTAGATGGCTTGGTGGTTGTGGCAGCCACAAAGAAGGAATTGGCAGAAGGGAGTTCCACTGTTCATCCACCTAACTGAGAGTCCAGGGCAATGGACAGGTTTGGGAAGTGGGTGTACACTTCATTGATCTTCACCTTACCGGCCTTGAATTTCATGGCACACTTTGCTAGACTCCAGAGGGATCTGATCAAAGAGCTGTCAGATATCCTTGCAGGAGCTATATATGAGAAGGGACAAGATAAAGTGGCCTCCCAGCTGGCCATTCTAGAGTCTGTTTCCAACTCTTCCATGAGGCTTAATTTCACACGGAGCTGAAGGGATGACTAGAGCAGTGGGTTCCGGCATTGCCATAAGGAGGCATGCCTGGATGCGCTTGTGAGAGTTTGCAGAGCCATTTAAGTCTTTTTTCGTCAATGCTTCCTTTGACAGATCATCCGTGTTTGGCCCCAAAGTCAGAGAGAACTTGACCAGGTATGAAAAATATGCAAAGACCCCGCCTGCAGTAGGTGTTCATTTTTCTGTTCCCCCCAGTGGTCCTACCTAAGAACCAGAGGAGTGGAAGAATTTGGTTCAAGAAATCCCAAGGGCCTCTTCAGGGCACATTTGGCAGTGGCTCCCCTCGTGGCAGAGGGGGGAGCCCCAATGGAAAACTCTGACCTTGTGGCAGAAATGGCCTGCAAAATCAGGGTTTCAGAAGGGAGGCCCGATTGCTTGCCTCTAGAGGTAGTTGGGGGGGGGGGGCAGGTTATCCTTGCACTCACTAGCCTGGCGACAAATAACCACAGATACTTGGTTGTGAAGGATCATTACCAAAGGATACTTCATTCCCTTCATTGTCACCCCAGGAACTGGTAAAAGAATCCCCAATGTCCCACCCAGTCAGTGAGGGATCAGGCAGCTCTGGAAATTCAAATACTGCTAGAAAAAGTCATCCAAAATGTCCCACCAGACCAAATAAGATCTGTATTCTACTCGAGATTCTTTTTGTTCCCTAAAAAGACGGGGGACTAGGGACCAATTTTGGATCTCAGCCTATTGAACAAGATCGTTCAGCAAGCAAAATGGTCATGGGTTCAGTCTTTCCGACCCTTTTTAGGGAAAGTAGATTGGATGTGCTGTATAGCCCTCTAGGATGCGTATTGCCACATAAAAATGGACAAGAGCTCCACTAGGTTCCTCCGCTTCCAGCTAGCAGCCAGTCATCAGTTCAGAGCTCTGCCTTTCAGACTCACAACAGCCCTCAGGGTCTTCACCAAGTGTATGGCAGTAGTAGCAGCTCTCTTGAGACTACATGGATTCCAAGTGTTTTCATATTTAGACGACTGGCTTGTCACTGCTTCTACCAGGCATCTACTAGAGCAGACAAGATTTTGTTCTACACATTTGCAATCATCTGGGTATTATGGTGAATTACACAAAATCCCAACTAAGTCTGATTCAAGAATTGGAGTTTATTGGAGCTCGCCTGAATACCACCACTTGGATGGCTTCCCTTCCTCCTCACAGATTGCAGAAAATAAGGTTCCAGGTGGGAGCTATTCTCTTCAGCGACGTGGTACCTGCTCTATTAGTTTTACAAGCTCTAGGATCCATAGCAACGGCCATCATGTTGGTCCTGCTACCAAGATTTTACATGAGACTTCTGCAGTGGCTTCTAGCCTCCCACTAGTCCATTCTTAGTCATTCCTTGCCACATCTCATTCGGGTCACCAGCCATTGTAGGAAAGACTTATCCTGGTGGATGGAATCAGAGTAAATTAATTTAGGTCGACCCTTCATTCCTCCTCAGCCCAAGGCCATAGTGACCACAGACACCTCCCAGATGGAGTAGGGAGGGCATTGTCTGGGCAGAACAGTGCAAGGCACTTGGTCCTTGATAGAGGCCAATTTGGATATCAGTGCTTTGGAGTTGAGGGTGGTGCTTTTAGCATTACAAGCCTTTCAAGCTACCCTCCCTCTGGGAGTGATTGCGATTTAATCAGGCAACTATGTCAGTAGTCTGGTACATCAAACAGGGTGGAACCAAGTCTTACCCCCTTTGTCGAGAAGGTCTCGAGTATGGCAATGGGCAATCTCTTCCATCCATTTTCTGATAGCAGCGCACATCCTGAGAACCTTGAACGTGGTAGTGGACAAACTGAGCAGATGCATCCTCCTGCCTCACAAGTGGTCTTTCAGTCCCAGGGTGGTGAAGGAGATTTTCCCTTGCTGTGACCTGTTTGCGTCATCCCTGAACAAGTGCTGCAGCTACTTTGCCTTAAATCCATCTCCAGGAGAGTTCCTGAGAAACACTGTCCTTCACGACTGGCCTTCTGGACTGCTCTATGCTTTTCCGGGTCTATATCCCATTGTCACATTGTAAAAATATCGAATGGCTACAATTTCAAAAATGCTGTTCAGCTAAATGTTTTTTGGAAAATTTGCCCTTTCCTCACTGAAGTGCGATCTCTGAGTTGGTATATATAATTAGCGGGGGGGTGGGAGGCTAAGAACAGGTTCACTAAATGGCATTTTCGATATTGTAGCCATTTGACATTGACAATGCGATAATGTGACGATAATGTGATATAGATGCACTTTTCCCCCCATTCCACTAATACCTCACTTTTTGGAAGAAAGTAGTCAGGTTGAAGTGCAAGGTGATCCTCATTGCTCCCTTCTTGCCTTGATGAGTCTGGTTCCTCTTTCTTTGGCATCACCTAATTCATCGTCCATGGACTCTGGATCAAGACATCCTGTCCCATCCACAGGGACTGCTTCACCCCAATCTGCAAAACCTCTCTAATTGTTTGCTCCCAATGCCTTGGTTATTTTATCAGTTTTCTGCAATAAATTCCAGCCCCCTCTTGACTATTGTCTATATCTCTAATTGCAGTCATCCCTATCGGCAGAATCTCCTTTCTCCATTCCTGTGTTGGCTTAGTTCTTATAATGATGTCTGCTACTTTATGAATACAATCTGCATGGTTATTGTTTACCTTAAGGATCTGCATCCAAAATCCCAGTTGTTTCTTGAGCTTTCCCCCCTGTTTCATTATGATCACTTTCCACTTTGAATTATAGGTTTCTGCTTATGCTGTGTTTAGGAGCTTTAACTCTGTTGCTCTGAAATATCCCTTAAAATCAGGTAATCCCAAACTGCCTTTAGTTGGAAGAATCAGTGTAGTCCACTTGACTCTTGCCGTCTTTCCCTCCCAGATAAAAACATTCCGCTCTTTATTAATTGCTGTCTGCAACTTCTCTGGTTGATAAAAATATGCCTGACCTGTAAAGCGACTAAAAACATTGTAACTGCTTGTATATTGCTTTCCATATCCATATGTTGATATTAATAGTATTGGTATTGTTGCTTGTCTGGTCAGGATATAACAGACAAACTGTTGTGGTTTCAGTTCAAGCAACTTTATTACACACAAACACATCAGGACTGAGGCTTTGTTACTTGTAAACTTATAAACAGACCGACAACCACACTGGCTGTTCTGTCAGAATGGCACAGCTTCCTGTGCATGTTCACTATTTATATGCACGTGCTTACATCTGGAAATGCTTCTTAGTTACATACAACACGCTCTGTTCTACAGGTATCATTGTGGTTACCTCTTTTTTAATTGTGCCTTTGTTACAATTTTTGTGGAACTGTTCAGTTTCCATGGGTAGGAGCTTCAGGAAATGCAGTTGTTGTGGCCACAAGCTCTACCTTAGATCACCCACTATTTCTCTGCCTGAGGCCAGATCACCTTATACGGATTGTGCCATTTGCAAGGCCCCTCTGCCTCTGTCTTTGTCAGTCAGGTGGAACAAACTTATTCTGAAAGGGCTGCTTCCTCCTGACCCCCAGACAAGTTTGAAAAACAGAAGATGTAGATCCATTTCTGGTCCTAAAACTTTGAGGCAGGAGCCAGCACAGGTCATGGTACATCAGACTTCACCCACAGCTCTGCCGACTTTCAGAACTTATTGCTAATCCATGTAGGTCCCCAAGGAAATGTATGAGCAGGCACACCTCTGAAAAGGAGCAGTCCTACTTCCTGACTTCACATCCTGCATATTCTACCGTCCTTCAGTCTGCTGTGTCTTTTAGGAATACTACAGATGCTGACTGGAACCAAATAAGGAGAGCTTTTCCGAGAGCACAGATTGAGGTGGGTGTCACCCCATCCTCTCCATATCTAAAGAAGATGGGTTTGGCCCGCACTCATTGTAACTTGCTCCTTCCTTTCTTCTTGTTTTGAAACCAGTGGTTTTAGCTTTGAGACATCATCCAGAGCCTGTGAGTTCAGTGCCAACTGATAACTTCACCTCTGTCCCAACACTTTTGAATCTGATTCACTTAACACTACGACCTTAAATGGAATCTTGGAGCCAACTATTCTGTGAGTCTTCATCCACCATCCTTGGTACTAATTTGTGTGGTGCCATTTTCAGTAACTGAGTCCTCTGCCTTTGATGCAGTGGCACAGATCTCCATCTTGAGACCCCCTCTAGATCATCATCATTAGTGCTTCCTTCCTTGGTTCAGTTCATTTCCACTTCATTGGTTCCAAGTTGGGGTACTCCAGTGCTGACCTATTAGGGTTGGCATTCAAAGCCATGGTGAGGATGATTGCTGCTTCTGTAAGAGAGCAATACAGCCTCCAGTGAAATCAGCTGCAGCCCAGGCACCCACCATTTGGTCCTTCATATCACTCATCAGATATTCTTGAGCAGAGCAGAAGGAAAATTTCAAGGAACTGGAGCAAAAGGAAGTCCTGTGGGGATTTGGGCCAGTTGTCCATGGATATTCCCAGGATAAGGACATTCCCCCATCTGTAACTTCTGACACCAACTTGGACGAGTGAGGAGGTTCTCCCCACTTCCCTGCAGAATATGTACCTTTTTGCAAAATCCATGTGTCAGGTGGGAATCATGGCCCAGTGCTCCCCACCCCAAGTCCTAGTAGTCCCTCCTGCCCAACAGTCTTATAAATTTGGCTGCTGGGATAGCATGGCAGGCATCAGACTCCACAGAGACTGTCCCAGGAAGTTGGAAAAAAAATTCTTTATCCCACCACTGGATAGATAGCACTAGACTAAGGGTCCTCTGGCAGACACAACAATAGCAGCAACCACCAAAGAAGAGTATTAGGTGATGCAGCTGATGTCCATCTGCCTAACAATAGAGCATTAGAATGGGGAAATGTGCATATGCCTTGGGTGCGTTTGTCCTGAGAGCTGTGAACTGTGCAACGCACATGAACAGGCTTTAGACTACCTGCAAAAGCCACCCAAAGCTGAGTCAAGAATACCAAGACTGCTGAGAGTAGCACATTCAGTATTACCAATCTGTTCATTTGACTGTTAAGTTTTGCAGCTGATTGAGCAGCTAGAGCAATGGAGAAAGGCATTCCCTTGAGGGATCATGCCTGACTTTGCCTTTGTGACTTTTTGAATAATTTTTAAGGCATCCTTCACCAGTGCCTTCTATGGTGGTTTTGCTGTCTTTAGACCTGTGGCTGAAAGAGACTCTACTGAGGTCTGAGCAAGAAGTTAAGATGCTGTCTGCCATAGGTGTCAAATTTGATACCCCTCAAAAATCCTTTAACAAGAATCAGAAGGGGTTCAGATCTCTCTGGTTAGCCCTTTTACTCTTCACAGATGGGAGTGGCTGTTGGCAGAAGCAGCTGATGTCCATTTGCCTAACAAGGATCTTCAACATATGCCTACAAAGAGTTTGAGGTGGTTGAAGAACCATCAGTGTCAGAGCTCCTTAATAGGCAAGCGCACTCAGCGTCCCCGAAGGCTTACCACACTGCTCATCTTTAGATATATTTGGAGGACATTTATCCCTCTGATCCGCTGTTTGAACAGCTAATCCTGTAGCACAGCTGGGTGAGAGAGAGAATCCAGGGACTCCCCGTCAGTCACATACATTCCCAGACTTCCCACCCCATTAACTAAATGTCATTAGAGACCAACCAGTTTTTCTTTGGCCCTGAAACCCTCTAAAGAAACTGTTGTGAAGTCCTTCAAGAAGGAAAAAGGTAATGTAGGACAGGCTCCTGTTTCTTCTTCCAGGTCTGAAATGGTTCAAGATGTGGAACCTCCTACAAAAAAAGGATCTCTTGAAGCCAATTGCAAGGAGTAAAGCCCTATCTATGACACAGGCAGCCCAAGTTCGATTGTCGGGTTAATCATTTGACAGAGCCAGAAGAGAAAGAGAGGAGTGAATTGGCTTTGTCTTAGGTTCATAGATATATCCTAGGCTATCGCCCCTGGGGCCTATATAAGCCTAGCCAAAAAGGTTCCCTGGCTTTCGCCACCCAAGAAAATTATTTTGCTGTGCCCCTGTCAAGCAGTGCCACAGAAGTGATCCCCGGGGTGAATTTTCTATTTTCCATCCAGTCGAAGTTTTTTCTTAGTGGGCCAATGAGAAGCTTTGCATGACATGAATAGGTAGTTTGTTCCACTGTATGGGAAGTCTTTAGGACAGGAATTTATCCCTCCAGCATGTTGTGTTTATTGCGATGAGGTTTAGGTCTCTGGAGCATGTGGTTTGGAGAGATTGGGATTTAAGTGTATCATGTCCAACAGCTCTGGGTTTGACATAGCTTTGTATGTTAGGCAGAGATCGCCTCTGATTAGGCGATATGTGACGAAGTAGAGCTGGAGTTTGAGACTGTCTGTGTATGGCATCTGTTTGAGGCCGGTAATCCTCTTAGTGAGGTATTTCTGTGGCCTTTCCAATATTGTTGTAGGTGTCTTGTGCGATACTTGCCAAACAGGGCGTTGTACTCTATAATGGGTCTGATGAGGGATGAGTAGAGAGGAACATTGACCTTTTTTCTAGAGGCGAACCCTTTTGTGATGAGGTGTGCCATGTAAAAGGATTTCCTCACTACTGTGGCGATGTGGTTATCAAAGCAGAGACTACTGTCCATCTGTGTCCCGAGGTCTCTTATCACACTTTCATTGTTTAGTAAGCTACCTCCTATGTGGTAGTTCATGGGTACCGAGTTTTTTCCAAAGGGTATGACAGTGCACTTCTTGGCGTAGAGCTTGAGGCCATGACTTTGACACCAAGCATCTGTCTCTGTGAGGCCTTTTGTAGAATGTCTACATCATTAGGTGATTCTATTATAGCTCCCAGTTTGCAGTCATCTGCAAACTTTGTTAGCCAAAGACCTTCTGTGTTGGTCTGCACTTCAGAGAAGTAGATGCCGAACAGGAGAGGACCGAATCCTGTGGCACTCCACTCATCACTAAAGTCAGACTTGGAGTTGGCTACTTTTACTGTGTGGGTTCTGTCAGTGAGCCAGTTGGCCACCCATCTTGTGACATAGGGATTTTATGCCCATTTTAGTGAGTTTATCTATAATTCCAGAGTAGGGGATGGTATTGAAACCCTTGGCAAGGTCAAGATAGGCTGTGTGCACTACCTTGCCCTCGTCTACGTCTTTAGTGACTGCTTCAGAGAAGTCAGTTGTGTTTAGTAGACATGATCTGCCATTTACAAACCCAAACTGAGTGGGGTCCAGGGTATGGAGGTTAGCTATATCTTTGTTTATAAGCTACAAGATGATACGTTCCATGGCCTTGCAGACCAGGCTCGTTAGGCTAATGGGTGGTAGTTTCCGGGGTCCGTGGTGGCACCCCCTTTGTGGAGTGGTATAACCATCACTGTGCGCCATTCAGTAGGCACATAGCCTGAGGTGAGGCTATGATTGAACATGGTACTTAGGAGGGGGTGCCAGTTCATTCTGTAGTTCGTGCAGTACACAGCCTGGGATGTTGTCTGTTCCCATGGATGCTGTGTTTTTGGCTTTGGAGAGTGCAGTCTTTACTTCATCCGTGATTACAGGGGCTTTGCATTCTTCCGGTATTAAGATGGGCCCTTTGGTGGGTAAGAGGGGGGTAAAGTTAGCACTGAACATATCTGTCAGGATGTTGGCAACATCAGTTGGTTCTGTATATTTCGTGCCATTGTGCTGTAGTTCAGAGCAGATCTCAGTCTTTGTACCTTTCTTTGGGGGAGGAGTATTGGAAATGACATTCTGGTGTGGGAAGACCATTCTTTGCCATCCTGTTGGAGACCGTGGTTCACAATGGCAACTGGGCTAGATGTATGGAAAGATTTGGTTAGGTTTTCTTTCTGGGTGGGAGTTGCGAAACTCCTAAACCAGATGGTAATCGCTTATAAGAAACATTTCTGTGTGTGTGTGTGGGGGGGGGGGGGTGAGACCTCAGTGTAAAGTTATAGTGATATTTGTGTACAACACTAGGTCTGTGGCCCATTTGCTCCTTCAGCCAGCCAAATTTATGGTCTGACCTTTTGCTTTATGTGGAGTGGCAGAATGGGGTCTCTTGAAGGATACCACAGAAATGAAGCAAGCAAACTCCTAGTAGCCCCAAAATAAAAAAAAAACAGTTTATGGGGGAAACCCTCTTCTATCATACTTGCAGTTAGAGCAGGGAGAAGTCTGCCTTCTCATTTTATCTGGTGCCTTTTTTGATGAACTTGAGACTCAAAGTATTGTGGAGACCTTGACACCAGTTCTGTTAGTGCAGAAATGTTACCTAGTTTCCATAGTCTTTGTTTCTGTTTACTGAAGTTTGCTGATTTCTTTTTTGTGGCTGAACAGATGTTTTCTGAATTTTTCCACATAAGCTGTCTGCTGAGGATAGGTATCTTTCAGAAACTTTTATATTCCAACTCAGGACACCCACTTTTGCTTTTTTCTTCACTAACATTTTTGGCATTTGCTTTGTTGACTGCCTTGCCAGTGTCCAGTCCGTAACGTCTGTAGGTTAGACATGGTGTGGGCCTTGGCAGTTGATGACATAAATGCTAGTATTGTCACCAATGTCCACTTCCATCTTGATCCCTCCACTATCAACACTTTCTTGGTTTTTACACTGAGCTAGACTTTGGCCACTAGGCTTGGGTATTTATATTTGCAACACGTTTTTAAAGTTAAAATCTGGCAGAATTTTTGTATCTGGGGACTTCCCTGGAGCTGTCAGTGTTTGTCTCCTATAAATCTATATAGAGATCTGTTACTCATCCACAGACCTCCCAGCTCCATGTGCAAGTTAGTGGAACTGAAGTGCTACATTAGCTCTCCTTATCCACTTCAGCTTCTGGGATAAAATCTTCCTTAGGTTGTAAAGGGAAACATTTTAGAGGAGGTAAACTGATACTCACCACCCCTCCAACATATTCCTTTGCCAATTTGGAAGGCAAGTAAGATTGATTTCATTACATCCCACAGTGACCCGTAGACATTGATATCCTGTGAATGAAGAGATAGATGGGAGGTTAGCCAATTTGACCCTGGTCTCCTACCTACAACAGATGACACAAAGGGCTTTTAAGTCCTACCTGCAGTTTTTATGGGTGGGCCACCTGTTGCAGACTTTCACCAGTATGCTGTGAACGCACCATAGAAGACAGCTTCGATTATTCTAGTTCCTATAACTCCAGCTTATATGTAGCATCCTCCAATGGGTTGGAGTTTCTGGCAAGGGACTCAAAACTGGATGCTTAAGTGTCCGCAGTGATTCTCATAAAGGCCACATGCCAGAGACCTACATTTTACCTTCCAGATAAGAAGTTTAAACTTTGGTTCCAAGGCTCAAGCTTTTCCCATCTCCCATACCGCACCACTGTTGTCCGCCGATCTCATTTGCTACACTGGACAACAGATGCAGTCTCAAGGCTCTGTTTTTTTTTTTTTATCAGATAGTTCTAGGAAATCGTTTTGATGCTTTTGTGGTTTCCTCTCTTCCAGTAAATTATTTTGTCTTTTTTGTGTGCGTCTCTCTCTCTATATAAATATATATATATATATATATATATATATATATATATATATATATATATATATATATATATATATATATATATAGATATATATATATATATATATATATATATAGATATATATATATATATATATATAGATATATATATATATATATATATAGATATAGATATATAGATATATATATAGATATATACATACACAGATTTTATATACTTATATATATGTGTGTGTGTGTATATATATATATATATATATATATATATATATGCGTGAGCACATATATGTACGTGTGTATATATGTGTTGTCTTTCGGCTTTTCCCGGTTAGGGGTCGCCACAGCGGAACTTCGGTCCGCTAATGATTGGCAGTAGATTTTGACGAACGCCGAGGAGCCAGCTCAACGTTCAACCTTCAGCTAAGGCACGCCCATTTACGCATGTCTTTCAAATGCCCACCCAACCACGGGGAGGACATGCAAACTCCACACAGAAGGCACTCCCCGCACTCCAGCTGAGAATCGAATGGGAGAACCTCTTGGTGTGAGGCAACAACGCTACCACTGCAGATTATATATATGTATATACACTGTGAGTGTGTATATATATCTACATACACACATACATTTGTACGTATATATATATATATATATATATATATATATATATATATATGTGTGTGTGTGTATAAACATACATACATAAAAATATTTCAAGTATGGGCATTAATGCCCTTCTAGCCTGCCAGTAAACCAAAACAGTTATTCCCATAAGT
Organism: Protopterus annectens; assembly: GCF_019279795.1. NCBI lineage: Eukaryota > Metazoa > Chordata > Ceratodontiformes > Protopteridae > Protopterus > Protopterus annectens. Next base: position 708,734,125 of record NC_056727.1, on the reverse strand, counting down.
TTCCAGACTGCTGTAAAAAATGTCTAAACTAGTGCATATTTTAATGTTACTTGATAGTCTATTCCATGCATCAGCTGCTCTGTCTGAGAACCAGTCAGTACACTTTTCATTCTTAAAGAATCTTCTACATATGTTGTCTGCAGATTCTCTGCTACTTTTTGATAACCTCAAACATTCCCAGAGGTAGTTGTCTCTAAATGACTTGCATGTCTGAGTAGGGTCTCCTTTTAAATAGCTGTGAGACACTGTAGAAGTTGAGATTTTAGTCTTTCATAACTAAAATTTTCACATCCATGGATGCCCTTTGTATATTTCCTCTGTACTCTTTCCAGTTTACTTATGCTTGTTTTCCAAAAAGGTTTCCATATTATTCCATACTCCTGTTTAAGTCCAATATATTTAACAAACAATGACTTCATCATTTCTGATTTCTTGGACTGTAGAAATCTTTTTAAACAACCTTTAGTCAAGTTGGTTGATATTAGAAAAACTCCAAAGCTGGATCTACCCATATACCCAGGTCCTTAAATGAATGTAGAGTTCCAATAACTCTGATGTTCATTGTGTTTCACTGTTGCAGTCATTACAATTGGGTTATCCTGCTGGCAGGCTACCCGCAGTCGGCCCAAGTTCCAAAGTCTAGTCCGGCGTTGATTGCCGTCTCCTCCTCCCCGACGTCAGTGCGCCAGGGGTATAAAAGATGCAGCCGACGCCATTTTCTTCAGTCTTTCTTGCCGGGCGGTGCCCAAAGCAAAAGCAGTTTGCAAGTGCTGGTCGGCCAACTCCTGAGATTTTCAAGTTCGAATTTCAGATCCGAAGTTTTTATTAAAGCTAAGGACCCCGTTGGGGAAACTTTTTTTTTGCTCCAGATCGATGTCAGAAAAAGTTAATAATTATATTTCTTGTGGGAAGCAAATACCTCATAAGGATTTTCATTCTTACTGTATTCCTTGCCTAGGCCCTGACCACGACGTTGCTAGTTGTCGGTTTTGTGCTAGATTTAACCAACGCACTATTAAGCGTCTGTACAATTTTGCATTTCATTACTTTGGCAGAAGATTCAATTGTATAATACTGTCAGAACAGCCGACTACCGGAGTTTATAAAAAGCGCAAAGAAAAGGACAGGCATCCGAGGTCCAAAACCGACGAGGCTTCCATTAGGCCTGTCGCCCGTTCTCAGTGAGGCGCTTTCGCAGCCCCTGACGCCCGCTACCTCAGAGCCACAGGCCGCTTCCAACTCCCACGTGGAGCCGACTAGACCGCTGGAAACTCAAGGTATTGGACACTCTGAAACTATTCCCTCAAATGGGTTCGGAGCCGCTGAGCAGGCATCGGTTTCGGAGGGTGTTTTCAGGCCTACACAGTTATATGTAAAACCAACTTCAGCTTCAAAGGCAAAGACTAAAGCAGCTCTAAAGACAAAGAAACAAGTACAGCATTCTCCTGGACAGGCCTCCATGCCTAAAAAACAGATGCTTAAAATGGCCGTAGACCTAATTACTTTGATCAAGGGTTCCCATCCTCCTCCTGATAAGAGGCGTAGGCAAGAGATAGAATATGTATCTTCAGATCAGGTTTCCATTTTCTCTGATTCCTTTTCTGAACAGGAATATTCCCGTCCTCCGTATGAGGATTCTGATGCTGAAGATTCTATCCCTTCAACCTCTCCTCCTGAGGATTATTCTTTTGGGGGAGACCCTGCTTACTATGAGGGAGCATTTCCACTGGGAGAGTCAAGATTACTCAGAATCCAAGAAAAGGCTCAGAGACTTCCTTTTATTACCTCAGCACAGGCCCCTTGCTATTCCTCCTGTTTTAGACATTATAGATTGTGTATTTTCAGAGTCCGGTCTAACTCCTGACTCTTTACCACCAGCTCCTGTTAATCCAGACAAGATACTACAGGGTTCCTGATTCACATAAATTTCTTTACAAAAACCCTGGTGCTGACCCAGAAACTATTTCTCAGGGTCCCAAGGGGGGTCAAGGCTTCCACTGCAAAAAACCCTATCCCCTCTGATAGGGATTCAAGGGCCCTGGACAGATGGGGGGAAAAAGATTTGTACTTCTGCTACCTTGGCTGTAAGAGCTTTAAATTGTCAGTTTCATATGCTTAAATATCAGCAATATCTTATGTCATTGCTTAAATAGAAAATATTGACAAATTCAGAATGTGCAGAAAACAGAGAAGTGCAGGATTTATTGCATGCAGTTGAACAAGTAGGAAAGCATACTTTGCAATGTGGTTTTGATTATCTAGAGGCCTCCTGCAGGGTCGCAGTTACAGGTTCTGTTATTAGGAGGCATGCTTGGTTAAAAGAACAGAATCTGCTCGATCATGTTAAAGCAAATCTATTAGATGCTCCGTTACAACATGATACCTTGTTTGGTGTTAAAGCAGAAGAGGTGTTGAAGAAAATGGAAGACTAAAGCTAAATCTATGCAAACAGTGAAGGATTTCTTACAGGTACAGCCTCCCAGATTTTGCAGGAACTGGCCTACAAAGAATTGGTCCTTTCCAGTGTCAGGCCACAAAGAGGCAGATACAGACTCCCAAGAGGCAGATCACAGCCCCAAGGCTCATACAGGCCTAAACAATGGGGTGCTTCTACCTCCAAAAGTGGAGAGGAAAAATCACAGCCCTACAGGAAATGGTCTCAGTGACTTCCCCCTGCCAGCAACAAGCACTTATCTTCTGGCAGCTTCTTTGGGGGGAAAACTAGCACTTTTTTCACAAAATTGGCACATGATCACCCAGGACAAATGGGTCTTAAATATCGTATCTCAAGGTTACAGGTTCCACTTTCACACCCTGCCAAGGCCAAACGGTATGCCAGACCTGCCACGCAATCAGTGGGCAGAGGCACAAAACCAAGTTTCATCCCTCATGGACATGAGCCATTCAGCAAGTACAACAGCAAGAGCAGGGACAAGGATTTTACTCAAGGCTATTCTTGGTACCCAGAAAGGACAAAGCCTGGAGGCCAATACTGGGCCTGTCTATCCTAAACACATTCCTAGATATTCCAAAATTCAGAATGTTAACTCTGCGGCAGTTTCTGCCCATGCTGGGCAAGAAGGCTTGGCTTGTGACTTTAGACCTAAAAGAGGCATACCTGCATGTCCCAATCAGACAATCATGCAGAAGATACCTCAAATTTATAGCTGGCTCAATGCACTACCAATTCTCTGCACTGCCCTTTGGCTTATCTACTGCACCCAGGGTCTTCACAAAATGCCTGGCACCAGTAATTGCATTTTGCAGACAGAGGAATACAAATATATCCTTACTTGGACGACTGCCTTATTCAAGCAGAGAACAAGGGCATTTACTACAGCATCTGGCATTTGTAAAAAGATTACTAACAGGTCTAGGGTACACAGTAAACGAAAAGAAATCCAAACTCGTACCCTCTCAAGAGATAATTTTCCTGGGTGCAAGCTTAAAGCCAACTGCTCAGATGGCTTATCTCACGCCAGACAAACACATTCAACTGACTACTTATTTCAAAATGTTGGCAACAAAGACCCAGTTATCTGCAAGAAAAATTCTGGAGGCTTTGGGCTTCATGGCATTGTGCATTCTGCTAATTCCATATGCAAGACTGCATATGAGGAAACTTCAATGGTATTTAGAAAGTGTTTGGACTCAACATTACCACAGCCTGGAAACAATAATTACCCTCATTCTCTGCCTGCAACAGGAGTTTTGATGGTGGGCAAAGGCCTGTCACCACAACACAGGACAGCCATTCACCTTACCCACAGCCAGGCAGACATTAACAGCAGATGCATCAGATTATGCCTGGGGGGCCCATATGGCAGGAAGATGTATTCAGGACACATGGTCCGCAAGTCAAATGCATCTACATATCAATCAAAAAGAGATGCTAGCTGTTCAGAATGCCCTGACAGCCTTCAAGGATCTACTTCATCCAGGACAACTACTGATAAAGACGGACAATACTACAGTCATGTAGTACATAAACAAGCAGGGGGGCACGCATTCCTACCCCCTCTGCAGTCTACGCATGAACTTGTGGGACACAGCACTGACTTACCAAGTACATCTTCAAGCACAATTCCTGCCAGGAAGGATAAATACTTTGGCAGACGAACTAAGCAAAAACCTAATGGATCCCCACGAGTGGAAATTGGATCCACAAGTCTTCAGCATGATAACAAGGAACTGCGGATGCCCAGACATAGACCTATTTGCCTCCCCTCACAACTGCCAACTACAGAGATTCTGCACAAGGACTTATCACAAGCAAGCATGGAAAGTGGATGCTCTTTCAGCTGGAAAAACCTAACAGTATATGCCTTTCCTCCTCTGCCTCTCCTCCCCAAGGTACTCCTCAAGGTCAGAGAAGAGAAGACAAAAATTATACTGATTGCCCCAGACTGGCCCCGCCAGCACTGGTACCCAATCCTAAAGAGCTTGTCTCAATGCCCAGCTTGGACATTACCTCATATTCCTCACTTATTGACCCAACAAGACAGTATGATACTGCACAGCCAACTCAGGACCTTAAACCTGGCAGCATGGCGAATAATGTAGTCATTCAAGACACACCTCTCTCTAAAGCAGTGATGGATGTTATTTTGGAGGCCAGGAGGCCTAGCACCAGAAAATCTTATGCAGAAAAAATGGAAGAGATTCTGTGCTTGGAACCAGGCACAAGGTATTGACACGACTGTTCCAAATATTCCTCAGATTTTGCAATACTTAACTGAGATGCTAGATAAAGGCCTTTCCTTATCATCAATTAAAATTCATGCCTCTGCCATTTCAGCTCATTACAATACAGAACCACCTATTTTTTCTCATCCATTACTAAGGCAGTACCTCAGAGGGGCCAAAAACATAAGACCTCCGAGGAGAGCACCAATACCTGCATGGGACCTCAACTATGTTTTGGAAAACCTCACACTGCCTCCGTTTGAGCCAGCCTCTGCAGCTGATATAAAATTCTTATCCTGGTAAACAGCTCTGCTCCTAGCAATTACCTCCACTAGACAATTCTCAGAGTTACAGGCACACATGGCTGTGGAACCTTTTTTATCATTTTCCATCCTGACCGGGTTTCTCTAAGGACAAAACCCTACATTTATGCCTAAGGTAGTGTCCAGTGTGGCCCTTAACCAAACAATTTATTTGCCTAACTTTTACCCAAACCCACATAATAAGGGTGAGAGACTTCTCCATTTTTTGTATATTCACAGACAGCTGCACTTCTACTTGGACAGAACCAAAGCTTTCAGAAAGACTGAACAACTTCTAGTGACATATGCTGCAGGATCACAAGGAAAGCCCATCTCGAAACAGACTTTTTCAAAGTGGATAGGCCACTGCATTCGTTTCTGCTATTCACAGCATGGCAAATCAGTGCCTAAGGGCATTAGGCCACATTCAACCAGAGCAGCAGCCACTTCAGCAGCCTTCCTCAGAGGAGTACCAACCAAAGACATCTTAGAGGCTGCAACTTTGAGTTCAGTGCATACTTTTACAAAGCACTATCACTTACCTCTCTACTCTAAATCCAGGGCAGGCTTTACCACTGCAGTTCTGCAGGGCCTGATGGCCTCTCCTAATCCTATTTAGCACCAGCCTCCCAACCTTAGCTTTGGGATTCAACCCAATTGTAATGACTGCAACAGTGAAACACTATGAACATAGTACAGTTGTGTACCTACCATAAATGTAGATGTTCGAGTGTATTCACTGTTGCAGTCCAGGTTACCCTCCCACCATCCCCCTTTTCCTTGCTGGGACTTCTGTGCTTCTCTATTCTATACAACCTATGTGGTGTATTTGCTTGTAGATGAAGGAAAAGTTGATTTTTGTGTATGCATGCTTATTGACATAATTTAGCCTACCATTTTAGGGGCACCTGACATCTGGGGCAAGAAAAACTGAATAAAATGGCGTTGGCTGCATCTTTTATACCCCTGGCATACTGACGTCAGGGAGGAGGCGACAGCAGCCGACGCAGGACCTAGACTTTGGAACTCTGGCCGACTGCGGGTAGCCTGCCAGCAGGATAACCCAATTGTAATGACTGCAACAGTGAATGCACTCTAACATCTACATTTATGGTAGAGGTACACAACTGTACTTTCTGTGTTATTCACCTTTCAGATTGTCTCCCAAATCTCATATGCTTAGTGTCTGATGTATTTATCAGCATATTATTCTCCTGCGTCCAAATGGTCAATTTAGTCAAGTTCTTTTGCAGACATGCCCTATCTGTAATGCATGTAATCAGTTTACCCATTTAAAGTCATCTGCCTACAGACTGTAGGACAACACAGATGAAAAAAAGATAGATCTGAAAGATGCAGTCAAAACAAGTACGGGCCTAAGACAGAGCCCTGTGGGACACTGACTGTCACCAAGGATTTCAGTTGTCCAGTTGCTGTATACTTACCATGCACTATTTGTAAGCTTTCTTAGCAAGAGTACATCAATATCTAGTTCTAATTTGATCAGTGTTCAATTTTTCTTTCAAAACTTTCCAAATTCCTTCTGCAGTTTTCCCACTGAAAGCATCCCTCCAATTAGTTTTACATAGTGACTGTTTTGCTTCCATGTAATCTGTTGTTAATCTTCTCAGTATTCCTTTAGATTTCAGTTTGTCAGAATTATCTAGCAAGAAATTAAGCTTTATAACCTCATGATCACTATACATCAATGGTGGTAAAACTTGATATGAAGTAACACTAATTTCTTTAGAAACTCAATGTCTAGTGTTCTGTTCCCTGGTAGTTTTTTACAGTTTGTAGCAATTGTTCCTGAACATATGTTGTGAATAATTTCCTTAGTAATGTTAAATCAATGTTATTCCAGTCTGTTTCTGGTAAAATTAAGTCCCCAGCCATTATTCTTCTCTCCTGTGTTTCATGCAAGAAATATACGATTTCCACTAGGTCATCAGCCTTGACTTTGGTGGTCTTATACACTCCAAAAGGTTATGTTCCAGGGTTGTGTTTACTGTCAGTTACACAATCTATAGCATTGGTGTTATCACTAAACATGCAATAATTACAAGTCTCTTAACTATCTTTAAGCCCTATCATTAACTCCACCTAACGTTTTGTTAGAATGTCTGTTACAGTAAAAATGTTTATTCCCTGACAGAACTGGTTTCCAGTCATTCTTTAAGCATGTTTTACAAACAATTAACAGCATCAATATTGTGGGTATGTAGCAAAGTTTCCAACATAAAACTGAATTCTTCTAGCATTAACAATCATCTGAGGTGCTTGCAGTTTTGCTGTCTGCAAACTGGTAAATTTTGACCTGGCAAAAGTCTTGTGTATGTCAAATATTACAGAATATCTGCTGCAAAAATTAATTTCCTTGATCTTGACAAGCGCAGTCCATCCTGTCTGAAGACATGCCCAAAATTAGACTTGGGTGCTGTGCACATTTACATTTTTTTTTAAATGGAACATTTTTTCAGGTAGGTGTTTTACCCCAAAATCTTTTCACAGTGACCTGACTTTGCATTATATATGTGATTTGTGAAAAAAACATCCCAACACCAGTGCAAACTGTACTATCTAGGAGGGCTTTAAGTTCCCTACTAACAGTCTGAGAGTCCTTGCAGATGAGATGGTTTGTACTGACATGAATAAAAACAAATGTACATTAAGGCATTCTAAGGCCTGTCTCACGTCTTCTATTTTTGCTCCTGGCAAGTGTAACACTGTTCCCTGTTCACTATCTTCTCTGCAAATGTTAAGTATCAAGTTCCTAATATTTGACTCTCCAATTACAAAAATATCTTTTCTGACCAGATCTGAAGAATCTTCAGCTTCTAATTCAGTAGTATCTGCTCTGTCAATTGTTATAAAGGAATATTCATCGCCATTAATCTTATTAATCCCAGTGTTTTCATTGCTTGTCACATTTGCAAGCATAGCTGTCATCCAGCTAGCTTTGTATAGCCACAGCTTGAGCCATGTTGTCAACATCTGTCTTTTTCCTCATTTTTTTCATACAGTAATGTTATTTAGTCCTTCCCCGTTCAATTTTGATTTCTTCCTTTTCACCTGCTACTTGCCTCTTTTTTTTCTACCTTCTCTTTTGGAAAAATGGTGCCTTTTTCTGTACACTTAAGGTCTTCATCACGTAAAGCAGTTTCCTTTTTTAGTATGTATTCTCTTCGCTTTACAGGCATTTGTTTTTCTAACTTGTTTGTTGTGAACTTATTCCTTCCTTTTTATTTCCTCCTGTACATACACTCTGAATCCTCAAATTGCAGAACACTTGTATCCAAAATTCCAGAGTTATCATTGGCATTGTCTTGTTTCATAGGGTTTGAATGATTTTTACTGACAATAGAAACTTTTTCCTAATTGTGTTGTATGTGCTCTTTGCCTAACATTATTTGTCTCATCAGTCTAGTTGTTAATGTATGCAACATGTAGTTCTCCAAGCTGTGCCAATTGCACAAGTGCAGTCGTCATCAGAAAGTCTAGATTTACTGCTAATGGTATGCAAATCATCCATCTTTTGAAATGAGGAACACAGATCACCAGTGTTATCACATGTTACCTGTAAATATACATAGCATTTATTACACTGTAAAAGATTTGGGTCCGAATGCAGAAAAGTCAGCAAGCAAGGGAAGGTAGTATTGCTGAAACTGAATTCATCCTCAAGTCCTGGTGAGTACCTTCACAAGGTGAACCCTGTTTTTTTTACAAAATCTCACAAAGACTACACTGATATATAGACTATTTTATATAGCATATCTCATGGACAGAAGTAGGTCAAGAATTAAAAAAGATTGCTTGGGTGTACAAGACCTAAGATAAATAAAAATGCCCAATCCTGGTAGTAGCACTGGTGCCAGGACTGGAAAAACAATGACGGTGTAGAATCCTCAAAATACAGAAACATTCCTACAATGGGGCCAGGCCAAGCTTAGGGGGATAATGCATACCCCCCCGGTTGTAGAAGGAAGTAGCAGTCCATAAAAATCACAAAAACTGATGAGCCAAAGAAGATCCATAAAGATGATAGTGGATTATTGAGGATAGTAAAGAAATTATGTATCATTATTATGCAAACACCCCAGAATTTCCAGACGCAAGATATACAAAAAGATTGAGAGAGATTTGAGGAAAGAAAAAACTTCCACAAGAAAAACTGTCAGAAGTTTCAAATATTTGTGTTCACTGAAAAACATTATATAGACCAAGAAACTTTGAGCTGTTTGGAAAAGGAAGCATCTGAGGAAGTGCGAAAATATGAACAAAACCTAGAGATTTTTGAAAAGTATTAAAAAAAAAAAATATGGACATGAGAAAGAGAGATTTGATAAGGTGCAATATTTACGCAAAGCCGAAAGCCAAATTAATCAATACAAAAAAGGCAGCCTCCAAGATATTCAGAGAGAGACGCAGGCAAAGGCATCCTGATATGGAAAATTTTGCAATAAAAAATATCACAAAGAGGGAATGTAGAAAAGATTAGTAAAGTAGAATAAAAAAAAAAATAGAATTTGAAATTATGGAATGCCTGTGAAGTGAAGGATTTCGTGTAGAATGTCTAATGCAGGTTTCGTCACAGCATGATGGAACGAGTCCCCAAAGTAAGGAGAAGCAGGAAGATCGAGACATCTGAAGAAGAAATATGGACCTGAGAAAGAAAAATATTTTAATATGGTATGATATTTATACAAAGGAGAAAGCAAAACTATTTATTACAAAAAGAGCAGCAAAGATATTTGAAGAGAAATACAATGCAAAAAAAATAAGGCAGAGGAAAAGTAGGAAAGAAGATTGGTAATTGAGAAATTAAAAAAAATAGAAACTGAGGTTATGGAGCACCTGCGAAATGAAGATTCAGTGCAGAAAATCTTACCTAGAAAGCACCACAGGAGGATAGAGCAATGGATATCCTGATTGACAAACCAGTGGAATGGGAAGCAACTGGTCAATTGCCATATGAATATATTTTGGAGCCTTCCACAGGAAACCAGTATAAATGTTCACTTGAAGCTGGGCAGCAAGGGAAGGAACAGTAAACCCTGGCAACTTTGACGCAGTCCATGTTGGAGTGATAGGCCAGTGAGTTCCCATGTGAAAGAGCAGCGGATGACACAGGATAAAATTGAAGAGAATGTGCTATAGGAAGATGCTATAGAACTTTCTATAGAATGCCCGCAGGAAATGGAAAAAAAAATATGCCCTCAGTTTAGAAGAAAATGAGCTAAGATTAGAGTTGCTTGATTTAATAGAGATAGACACATTAAGATCAATGAAAGAAATAGACTGCAGAAGGTGACTAAAACCCCAAAAAAGTCAGAAGTTTGATAAAACAAATGAATACATTAATTAGGACTGTGCATAGAGATCCATGCAATATAACAGAAGTAAACTGGATATATTGTCCAGCTAAAAATCAGATACAATTCTACCGCAAGAACACAGGGTAGTATGGGAAGGGGAGAAATTGAATGCCATCATGGAAGTATCGAATAGAGAAAACTATAAAGCAATTAAGACAAGAAGAGTAGAAGAGGGAACAGATCAAAAGAAATATTCAGAGATAGACATGATAAAAGGATAAGGATGTATCATGCACTATCACAAGTAGTAAACTAAAATATCAGCACATGCAGAACAATTTAGAAGGTACATAGATAAATGTAAAGGAAAAGTACAAAATAAGCATTTATTATTTTACATTTGTTGACCGGGCTAGTCTAACTGGATATATGTCCATTTTCAGTAGAGGCTCAGGGAGAAAAGCTCCAAACATGAATAGTGACAGTGTTAAACATATGTAAAAAAGACATTTAAAATCACATAAAGTGAAAACATTGGTATAAAGAAATTATAAAACTCAGGTTATAAACTCTGAAAATATTACTGTAAAAATTATACTAAAAAAAACAAAATTATTAGAGTAAAGAAAACAATTATACTAAATACAATAGTGGGTACGAGTACAACCCAATAAAGAGAGAGAAAGGGTATTATGTTATATAAAATTACTGAGAAGAAAAATGTAGTACCTAGATTAGGTGGCATAGGATAGAGGATTAGGGAAAGGTGTTAGAGAAGGAAGGGGGGAAAGATATCAGTCTGGGTTAGCACACTGGCAAAGCCAATGAGTTTTAAGATGTTATTTGAGGTGTTTTTTTAAATAGAGGAGTAGACTCTAAGATTGATAGTTCAGAAGGAAGTTGATTCCAGTTTTTACCTGCTGTGTTAGAGAAAAGTGAGTCACCAACTTTGTTGTTGGATTTAGTTGTGGAAACTAGGAGTTTATTAGAGCGTAGTGTTAGCAAGATTTTTATATGGTGTAATCCGGTTAGAAAGGATAGGGGTGTTGTTAGGGTGGTATAGGATCTTTTGAGTGATAAGTAATTGTTGACGGAGTATATGGTTTTCCAGTTCTAGCCATCCAAGTTGTTTGAGGTTGAGGCAATGGTGAGTTTTGAAGGGGGGGGGCATGTAATGAATCTAGCTATGCTATTATAACAGGTGACACATTTGGAGAGGTTATTTTTTGATAGGTTAGTATATATAGCAGAGGCATAGAAAAGGGTAGAAATGAGGTGGGTTTGTGCAATAGTTTTCCTGGCAGTAGGGATAAGGAAGGGTTTAATTCTAACTGCTTTTGCAGTTTTTTGTTAATGGACTTTATGGTGGTGTTGATGTGGTCATAAAAGTTGAGACGATTATCAATTGTAACTCCTAGTAGGCGGGTTGTAGTATCTGGGGTTATGTTGGTAGCATTGTTAGATTACAGAGAGGGATGGAGTGGGTGATTTATGAGTAGGGGTAAAAAGGAGTAGTTTTGTTTTTTTGGGATTTAGTAGGAGACAGTGTTGCATAAACCAGTTTTCAACATTATGAAGAACATTTTGGGTGAGGGACTGGAGAGAGTCTATATTCTTGTCTGAACAAATTAAGGTGGAATCGTCTGCATATTGAATGCAGGTGGCTTGAGGAATATTTGTGTAGATCGTTAATAAATAAGGAAAACAGAAGGGGACCTAAGATAGAGCCTTGGGGTACCCCAATATTAACAGGAAGTAGTGAAGACAGATTGTTATCCCAAAGGACTGCTTGCTGTCTATTATTCAGATAAGACGTAAACCATTGTAATGCTTGTGGTTCAAGAGGAAGGATCTTTAGTTTGTCTAAAAGTAAGTTATGGTTAACCATATCAAAGGCTTTTGACAGGTCAATGAATAGTGCAGAGGAAAAGGAGTTATTGTTGTGATTTTTATTTATATAGTCTGTGAAAGATAGTAGGGCAGTTATAGTGCTATGGAATGGTCTGAAGCCATGTTGGCAGTTGGCTAAATGGTTATTTTGTAGTAGGTAGTTAAGTAGTTGTTTGTGAATACATTTTTCCATAATCGTAGCTATTGGGAAGAGTAAGGCAATAGGCCAAAAGTTAGATAGTTCAGTAGAAGACCCTCCTTTATGTAGAGGGATGATGTGGGATACTTTCCATATGGATGGAGTTTGCCTTCTGAGATGGTTCTGTTAATAAGGATAGAGATGGGATAGTCTATAGCTTTTGCAGCAATTTGTAGGTATTCAGATGGGAGACGGTCAGCAGAAGGGGGGTACAAGTTTTCAGTTTTTGAAGTAGCTTACAGATGAGAGAGGTAGGCACAGGTTGTATTTGAAAGGTAGGTGATATAGTCTTGGAAGAATTTATTGGAGAAGCAGTAAAGGGAGTTTAAGAATTGGCTAGGGTTTGAATGGCTTCTGTAAAGTAAGTGTTAAAGGCATCAGGGATCTGGTTGGAGTTGTGGTTAAAACCTACAGGGGCAGGGGTAGCAGAGTGACCTGGACGAAGAAGTTTAATCCCTGACCAAAATTTTTGTGGAGTTTGTTGACTGGTTTGTTGTAGGTGAAGGTAGAAGTCTTTTTTTGTCTTTGAGAATATCTTTCTTGGTGGCATTTCTTAACTGCTTAAAGTGGAGTTGATCTGATGGACATTTGGTAGCTCTCCATTTAGCCCAGATTTTATTTCTAAGGAGCATCTTTTGTCAGTTTGTTTTGTGAGCCATGGGGCAGGTTTGGATCTTATTCTACTAGAACGAAGAGGAGCATGGTAATCTAGGATTTGCAGAAATTTGGTGCTAAAATAGTTAACCGCTTTGTCTAGTTCAAGATGGGTTAGTGGTGACCAGTCACATGCTTGCAGTTCATTTAGGAAGCTATGTGGATTAAAGAATTTTTTTGAGTGGGAGGTTTTAAGATTGAGTAGTTGGGATATGTACTTTTTGTCTAATAATGTAGGTAAGCATGTGGTCGCTGATATCGTCGGGAAGGGTTCCAGGAGTATAAGTTTCAGGGTGGGTATTAATAAGGATCCAGTCAAGAATAGATTCTTACTGGTGAGTTTGTGAATTCTAGTAGGAGTTGATATTAATTTTGAGAATCCAAAGAGATTTATGTGGTTAGTAGGGTTAGTGGAGCTGCAGGAGGACCAGTTGATGTTAGTCACCCAGTATAATGGTCTCCTGGGGTAGTTGGGTAGAAAAATAGCTAAGCAAGTTTTCAAGAGTATTAGTATTGTTACCTGGGGGGAGAGTGATGCAGATTAGATAGATAGATTTGGTGTTATTGATTTGGAGTTTGGTAGTCAGGAGTTTGGCTTTGGTGTCAAATGAAGGATGCACATTGAAAAGGGAAATTTGGAGATTAGATTTATAGAGAATGTCTATACCACCACCTTTTTTGGTTATACGGTCATATCTAAGGATATTGTATCCAGGAGGGCTAATTTCCTGGTCTAGTGTGGATTGTTTTAGCCAAGTCTCTGTAAGACACAGGATATCAAATGAGTACACATCAAGGAGTGCAGGCAGGTGGGAAATTTTGTTGTTGATACTTCTAACATGAAGGTGAACTATCAGGAGGGAGTTAAGTGGTTTAGTTAATGAAGAAATCATAGGCACTGATAAGTTGTTAAGGTTATTGGTATAGTCAGTATTGGGGCCTGGGTTTGGATGAATATCACCGTCTAGGAGGGGGTGTTGCTGGGGATTTCTTAGGAATTTAAGGATTTTGAAGAAGTTATTAAATGTTTTTTTTGAAGGTGAAGTAATTAAAATGAGATGTTCTATGGAATTTTGATAGTATATAGTTAGAAGTACTGGTTATATTACAGTGGTTAAGGGAGTAAATATAGGAAGAAGGTAATGTTTGTTGTAAGTGATGGTTTTGTTCTGGTAGAGAAAGATTTTCAAAGAGGGTGAGTGAATAAGGTATGATAAGAGAGGTTATTAAGGTAGTTAAGAGTAGTATGTTTTTGAAAATGGTTTTAAGTGAAGGGGCCATATTTATAGGAAGTTGTAAGTTAAGAATAGGTAGTGAAAGTAGGAGAAATAGAGAAAAAGGAGAGAGTATTATGAGAGATAAATCTGGGTTAGAAATTATACAGAGAAGAAATTAGTGGAGAATGTTAAGGGGAGGATAAGGGAATTGGCTAGTTTAGTAAGAGGGTAGGACAGTTGGGGTATAATTTAACAGTTAATTAGTAACAATTGGGGAGGAGGAGATGGGGGAGTGGTCTAGTGATGAGGTTTGTGATAGGTTGGAAGAATGTTGGGGGAGTGGCAAGTGAAGTTTAAGTTAAGGCACCCCATAGTACCTTTTTTAGGCAAGGCTCAAAAGACAAACCCACCTCCATAGGTATCACAAGGGATAAGAAACTAAGAGTAATGCTACTCAGTGCCAGAATTCTCAACCTCAAGATGCACACACTCAAAACTCTCCTTAGCATGGAGAACATCGATATCTGTGCAGTAACAGAAACCTGGTTCAAGGCTCCCGAGAGCACCCCAACACTACCAGGTTATACCTCACACCATGCTTTTCAGCCCCAAAACTTGGACCGAACCACAAAAGGAGGGGGAGTATCAATATTCATCAAAGATACCCACACCTCCAGGTTGGTGGCACAGCACGAAGCATCAGAGACTGTCCATGTGCAACTAACAGTGGGTAAAACTGCATTCCAGTTTATAGCCTGCTACAGACCACCCTCCCAAACCCAGGAACCCCACTCGGCCTTCCTGAGAACACTGGAAAATATGAAGGTCTCTCCAAACACCATTATATTGGGCGACTTCAACTACCCAAACATAGACTTGGGAGCATTACTCTAGCTCCAACACCCTAGCCCAAAGGTTCCTAGAATTTATAAACTCAGATGCTATGGAACAACTTGTTACCACTCCCACAAGAGGGGAAAACATACTGGACCTGATCATCACCAACATGGGGACTCTATGCTCCAGACCAGAAGTGTATCCCTCACTGGTAAGATCAGACCATAAACTAATCTCACTGGATATTCACATCCCGACTCCACCCCCTGCCCTGAAAACCCCAGTGAAAAACTTATCTAAAGCAAATTTCACACTCCTCAAAACCCCCGGGCCTGTGGAAAATATGGCCTAGACTGCAGAATCCTTTATTAAACTCATTCTATGAACACCTTCAAGAATGCATGGATCATGCAATCCCAAATAAAACCAAGACCCAATCCTCCAAAGGCAGATGTCCTGTCTGGTGGACCCCAGCCATAAACAAAACTATACAATAGAAGGAGGAAGCTACTACATGATAGAGCAAAATCCCAAAAAGGGAAGGCATCTCTGATCAATATTAGCAAAAAACTACGGGCACTCATAAAATCGTCTAAGGCCAGCTTCGAGAGAAAAATTGCACAGGACACTAAGGATAATCACAAGGCTTTCTTTAGTTATGTTAGGAACTTGGGTGGGAATTCCCAGATATGCTCAGAATTAGTCCAAAATGACAAAAACTACACCGAACCCACAGACATTGCCAACATCCTAGCTGACAGGTTTTGCGCAAACTCCCCTTCCCCCCACCAAAAGGGCAAATATCTATCCCAGCAGAGTGCTTCCCCCCTGACATCTCAGATGCTTAGGTAAGAGCTGCCCTCTCCAAAGCAAAAAACACAGCATCAATGGGACCAGACTGTGTCCCGGGCTGCGTCCTACATGAACTCCAAGAAGAGCTAAACCCAAACATAAAACTAATGTTCAATCTCAGCCTTACTACAGGATATCACCCCATAAGCCTGACTAGCTTGGTCTGCAAAGCTATGGAAAGGATCATCATGGACCTCATAAATAAAGATATTGGGGACCTACAGACACTGGATCCTACCCAGTTCAGCTTTGTTAAGGGCAGATCCTGCCTCTTAAACCTGGTTGATTTCTTTAAAACAGTCACCAAGGCCATTGGCGAGGGGAAGGTGATCCACACCACCTACCTGGACCTCGCAAAAGCCTTCGATACAATACCCCACTCGGGCATTATAGATAAGCTCACCAGCTTAAATATAAACCCCTATGTCACTAGATGGATTGCAAACTGGCTCAAGGACAGAACCCACATGGTTAGAATTGCTGGAGCCATGTCAGACTCCAAACCAGTTACAAGTGGCGTCCCACAAGGCACAGTCCTGGGACCTCTCTTGTTCGATATATATTTCTCGGAGGTACAGGCCAACACGGAACGATTGTGGCTGACCAAGTTCCCAGATGACTGCAAACTGGGCGCCATAATAGACTCTCCAGCCGACACAAGCATCCTCCAAAAGGGCCTCATAGAAACAGACAACTGGTGCCAGAGCCATGGCCTCAAGCTAAACGCCAAAAAGTGTATAGTCATCCCCTTTGGCAAAAACAAAGTGCCCACAAATTACCACATAGGTGGTAATCCATTAAGTACAGAAGAAGTAATTAGGGACCTGGGGACCCAAGTTGATAGCAATCTCTCATTTGACAACCACGTGGCCAAAGTGGTTAGAAAAACATTTTATGTAGCCCACCTAATCATGAAGGGATTCACATCTAGATCAGGGGAGGTCATCGTGCCTCTTTACTCATCCCTCATCAGGCCCATAATTGAGTACAATGCCCCATTTGGGATGTACCTTACCAGACACCTGCAGCAACTGGAAAGACCCCAAAAGTACATCACCATGAGGATCAAAGGGCTCAAACAGATGCCATATACTGCCCAGTTAAAGAAACTCCAGCTCTACTCAGTGGCATACCGCCTGCTCAGAGACTATCTGTGCCTGACGTATAAAGCCATGTCCAACCCGGAATTAATGGACATGCTGCACCTCAGAAAATCCAAATCCCATCGAGCTACGTGCTCGAGAGACTTGAACCTCAGCACTGAAATAAATAGGACATGCTGGAGGGACAGATTCATAACCTAAAGGCTCCCTTCACCCTGGAATAAAATCCCAGTCCAGGTTAGGCAGAGTCCCTCATTGACTCTCTTCAAGAGGAATCTTGATGAGTGGATGGGAGATCGTAGGTTTACCCCGGGTTTCACTTCTGTGTCACTGTTAGACAGAGGCACAGTATACTAACCTCGAAAAAGGGCATAGCAAAATTAATTTGAAATGGGTGGCGAAAGCCAAACACACTCTGGTTAGGCTTATAAATGCCCTAGGGCAGATAGCCTAGTATGAACCTATGAACCTAAGTGTAGTGTTAATGGGGGTGGGTGGGAATTGGGGGTAGGTTAGGGGAGCGGAGTGAGCCCGCAGGGTGAATGGAGCGGGGCAGACCAAGGAAGGTAAAAGTAGTGAGAAAAGCAATCAGTAAGGTAGAAGGTAAGAGCAGGGGATGGTAGATTAAAAGGCAGAGATTGTGAGTGAAAGGAAGGGGGAAAGAAATGAGCAGGAACCAGGGGGATAGAGGGCTAAAAGGACTAGGAGTGGAAGAGAGGAGGGCAAGTTACAGGGTTAACATAGACTATGGAAGAGGATAGTAAGGAGAAGAGTTCCAAGAGTAGGACTTTTAAATTGAATGGCAAGAATAGAAATAGAGTGAAATCAGAGGTGTTTAGAGACTGCCATCTAGTGGTCAAAGTCTGGAAGTACACAGTGAGGAGATCACAGAAGCTGTTTATAAGTAAAGAAAAATAAAGCTATTGGAGAAGAAGAGCTATAAGGGGGTCACAGACTAGAGAGGGTGGGGGGGTAGATGAGTTAAGAGCCAGGAATGAGTAGGCAGGGGGGAGGGTATGGCTTCTGGCAGATATGGCACTTTAACTAGTATAGGTAGAATGGACTAGTGTATACAAATATTGTATAACAAAAACAAAATTAAGTATGACAGACAATGTTAATTTACTTGGTGTGCAGTCCAGCGGTATTTTGATTACCCAGGTGAGGAAATATACAGGCAGGTTTAGGTAGGTGAATATTGCTGGTCTTTGTAGTCCAATAGGACACAGTTGGGAGTGGGCAAAGTAAGTGTATGGATTATTCACAGTTGGAGAGAAATAAAAAAAGACAGAAGAGGGAAGTTACTTAATCTGTACAAAATTGATAAAGTCAGTATGCTAGCACAAATACAAAACAACAGGACCAGGTGTAGAAACAACAAATGCTAGATCAGGAGCACATGAGCAAGCATCTAGTGCAAAATAATACAATTAGTTGGATCCCTGTAGCTGAAATTAGCTGTCGAATTAGGACTAAAAACTATGTAGTAGATGCAATAGATGTTAAACAAAAAACTTAGACTAAGAGAGTAATCATTACATTTGAAACAAGGTAGCCGGAAATTAAATTAACAGTAGAAACAGTCAGCTATGTTTCAGCAGATACTGACAATTTGCATGTAGAACACATAAGTTTGCAGTACAGAACACATAACTGGCTCTTAAAACAGCATACTTATTAGACAAGCCTGTTTAAACACATGTAATTAAAACTAAAACTACTTAAATAATATCAAACACACAGTTACTGTTTAAATTCTCAGAGTACCAAAAAAGGCTACAACTGAGGCCAGATAGAAAATAAAGTGGTTTTCGAATGTCTGGACCAAGACCCATACAAAATCGACCATTTAAGCTACACAGGGAAGCGATACCTACCACAGCTATTTGTAGTCGCAGGGTATCACAACTCTAAAAACGTATGTGATTTAGCTATGCTTTAGGGGATGTAATTAATAGGGCAGAACTAAAGCAAGTATACCTCATAGTAAAGCCTATATGAGGGTACTATATACGCCTCTGAGAACGGCTAAGACCTATGTGAATGTTAATAGACTAAAAACAAATCCTACAACTAAAGTAATATATTATGCAATTGTTATGATGAAAAACAAATCCTACAACTAAATTATTTGCAGGAAGTGCTCCGGCGAAATCCAGGTCCTCTAAAGTCGCATGGAGCAGAAAGGTACATGTAGAATCTCAGCGGATGCAAGTTATACACTTTTCAAATTGTTTAATCTGTCCCAAGTATTTTAGTGATGACCCAAAAAAGTTTTATAGAGAATTGGAAAACAAGGTAAAAGGAATTGAAAGACTACCAAAAAAAGAAATAGATACATTTTGGAGAAGTATTTATGAAGATCCTGTGGAACATAATAAAGATGCTCAACGGATAGAAGTAAAAGAAAAAATAAGAAGTTTAAAGGTACAGGATATGAAATGGGATGAAGTAACAGACAGAGAGATTGAAACAAAGTTGAGTAAAGCTTCTAATTGAAAAACCCCAGCCCCACATGCAGTACTTGGCTTCTGGTTAAAAGTATTAACATCTTTGCACAAAGATTTAGTTGTGGTTAAGAACTGTTAACATACTGTTTACATTCTTAGCCTCTCTACTGGACAAACCCTTGCAAATACATTTTTATTACCTTCTCTACTTTATGGTGCCCCTCTCCTCACTAATATCTAAAATTCTACAAAATCCAAACTTAATGTGTGTTGCAACAGAATAGCCAAATTTGCCACCAAGGCCAAATTCTCATCCCATCACTGTAACTCACTGAAACAATTAGGCTGGTTGGAACTCACCCACCTTTTCTCATTCACCAAGCTAACTACAGCACACAAAATAATCTACAGACCCATAGACTGTCCTGCTCTCTCAACTCTACTTGCTAAATACCAGCCCAGCAGGCAACTAAGGTCCAAAAATTATCTACTTCTAAAAGTAGAAAAGCCCACCTTACCGGCTGGTCAACTGCTCTACTCCTTCACTGTCGCCAAACTATGGAACACGCTTCGTCCTTCTATAAGAAACACGGGCAGAACCACCACCTTCATACAAATACTGAAACATCATGTCAACTCTTCCTAGCTGTGTACCTGCTCTATAAACTAACCTCTTCCTTCTCCGTATAACTAAATTCCTATGCTTTTTAATACTAGTGACCGATGATAGTTTCTCCATGTTTATTATATTTTTTCTTTCATCACTTGTTGATACTGGTACAATAATGCTGATTAATTTATCTCCATTTTTAGCACTCTGAAGTCATCTGGCAACCAACTAAATTCCTGCTTTTATGTATATATTCTGTATATGTTACTGTAATCAAACCAACTAAATTCCTGACTTATGTTTATATTCTGTATATATTACTTTAGCCACTATGTATGTAACACTGTTTCAACTTCTGTAGCAATTAATGTTTAATTTTTTTTCTGCATCTGTGTTTTTGTCGGAGGTTTTCTCCCTGGGCCTCCACTGAAAATGGGCTCTTTTAGGCCCAGTGGACTTTCCCAGTAAACAAATGCAGTAAATACATTTTGTATGCACACCCCGAACAGACATCGACCTCGCTAACAGGAAGAGCAATGCTTCTACTAAGAAGGAACCTGCAAACTACCCTAAAAATTATAGACTAATAATTTGCCTTCAGGTGACTTGTGAACTATACGCTAGAATTGTTGCCAACAGAGTTTATAGTCATTTAGAAGAAAATTATGGCAATAGAACAAAAGGGCAATAAAAGAAAGTCGTATGGAACAAAGGGTCATTTGTTAAATAGTCATAATGGAGAATCGTAAAAAGGGGAAGATTCTAAGTATGGCATGGATTGACTGCAAAAAGCATTTTGACAGTATCCCACATTCATGGATAAGAAAGTGCTTAAAAATGTATAAGATACACACCCTACACTGATAAACTACATCACAGCAACCATGAAACAGTGGCAAATCATTTTGCAGTTAAGCCATGATAAAGGGCAAATTATTATTCCAGGGATAAAAAATCCAAAGGGGAATATTCCAGGGTGACTGTCACTGTTCCTCTTCTACCTTGCCCTTAACCCATTAAGCTGTCTGCTTAACAGAGTAGGTCATGGCTATAATTTGGCTCCCAGAAAGCAACAAAATATAAATATATGTATTTTCTCTGTCGATTATTTAAAACTATATTGCTCATCAGATTAAGGAACTGAAAGCACAACTGTAAGTAGTCAAAACTTTTTCAGATGATATAAGAATGTCATTTGGTCGAGATAAATGTGCAAAAGTAATCTTTAAAGCAGGAAAGCTGCAGCACCAAGAAAATATCAGTTTGGGGCAAGAATGTGATATAAAAGAACTTGAGCAAGACGGAGTGTATAAATATTTGGAAATTGATGAAGGATCAACAATAAAACATGAACAAATGCAAATAAAGCTTAGTAAGGAATATTTTAGAAGACTTAAATTAATCCTGAAAACAGCTTTGACATATAGGAACAAAGTTTAAGCTATAAACCAATTTGCTCTTCCTGTCCTGACTTAGTTTTGGAGTGATTGACTGGCCCCAAAAGGTGTTGGATAGATTAGACAGGAAAACAAGAAGGATGCTTCATGCTCATCAAATGAGTTGTAAAAAAAACAGTACATGCCAAGATTATGTATTCCCCATTCCGAAGGAGGGATGGGCCTCCTTGAAATTGATTGCATGTATATATCTGCAATCATGGAACTGCATATATATCTGCTGACCTCACAAGACGGAAACATAGTGAATGTTTTGAAACATGAGGAGAATAAGTCTAAGATGACTTTCCTTCTTAGTTTAGCAGAAGCCTATTGGCATCAAGCGGGAATGGAAATCAAACCAGAAGTAGACAAATCAGGCAGCAACTGAATGTGCCAAAAAACAAAAGGAAGAATGTAAGGTGAAGGATCAGATGAAAAGGCAAAATGTGGAAAATGCATAAATATAGTTGCAAGTATAGAGAACTCCTGGAAGAAACTCATATTGATCAGGATCAAATACAGAAATGGTTAGAGAGGTAAATTCAAACCAAAAAATGAAAGGTTAATATTGGCAGCCCAAGATAGTGGTCTTATGCACATGTTGTTTTACAAAGTCCATTGAATATGTGGGAGAAACAGACAGATGTAGGTTTTGTAAAACAGAATTGGAAACAGTCGCACACCGTGTTGCTGGTTGTGGTATAATAATGGCCGAAGGACTGTATATTGAAAGGCATAATTATGTGGCAAGACTGTTGCACTGAGGATTGGTGAACATTATAATATTGAAGTAGCTGAAAAACACTGGAAACGAGCCACAAAACATCATAGGAATTGATGGTCTTCATCACATAGGATCACCCATTACCAACAGTTCAAAAGATAGATGCAAGAAAACCAGATAACAGTGGTCTATGAAAAGAAGACAAAAGTAGCATTGATCATTGAAATCGCTACACCCATCTTGCATATAGAGACACACAAAGTTATAAAATATCAGGATTTGCAGACAGAAATGAGAGAAATGTGGAAGATTGATACCCAGACAGCTCCAGTATTAGCAGGAGTAACGGGTTTTATAAAAAATAATCTTGTCTCGTATTTAGATATGTTACCAATACACGTAAATCTGTACGAATTGCAGGAGGATTCATTACTGAGCACACCACGGGTGCTGCAAAGAGCACTTCTGGCTGACATTAAAGATTGAAATAATACTAATTTCTTGAAGTTTAATCATAATTTGACTTGGGAATGGGGTCAGTCCCGTCATGGTATTAGAAACCCAAAAGATCTGGAGAAGTTAAATAAAAAATGCTTGTGCTTTAGAAAGTCATTAATGGCATGCTTATTTAAGGAGTCCATATTGAGTTGCAAATAAATATTCTTTTCAAATTTTTTAATCAAAATCGCTTGCCACAGAATTCAGAGAGAATTTAAATCAACTACTATGAGAAGTATCACAGAAACAGTATACAACTAAATATTAAATTAAGTGCAGTAAAGTTGTTGCTCTGACAGTACAAGTTGTGAAAGTCAAACAAAAGCTGGAAATCCTTTATATCACATGCCGTTGCACTGCTTTTTACCAATAAAGATCAATAAATCACAAACCAAGAAAGACTTGTTTAAATAAACTTTGTGTTTTCTAATGCGCATCATGTATATGTATAAATCTCTTCTTAGTCCTTAAAACTTCTGTTGCTAGAGTTAAGTGTTTCTTTTAGAATATTATACTCTCCTTCCTGTGCCAATTTTCTGGTGGTCTTAGTCTGTTTGGTCTGGTACATTTTCTTTCCTCCTTTTTCTGTTTGTGTGTGCCTGCACTCAGGATGGCAGATAAGCCTCAGGCTGCCAAAAATTTGTGGTCAGTGGACATAAGATCCTTCCAAAGGACCCACATTTCAGATATGCTAGATAAGGAATGTAATATCTGCTCATCCTTCAGTCCTAAGGTATTCGTAGGAGGTTACTAAGCTACCAGCCCTAGAGCTTTTTTTTTAAGTCTAGCCATTCATACCCCAATTTTCACATTTATCTGTGCCCTGGTCTAGAATGGCTTTGGTATATGCCTGTACCTTAGGGCATCTGCAAGCTACTCCTGTCCATAAGGGACACAGGTGACAAGCCAGGGGTCAATTTGCGATTGTGCATTTTTGAAGGTAATAAAAATGTAGTTGCATTCATTGATCCAAATTGCGTTTTAATAGGCTTAGGGAAGCTGCTTTACATCAGTGGGGAGTCTATTCCAGAAAGGGAGTAATCTCTGAGACATATACGTGTCCCTCCAACACATTTAGAATAGACCCTAAGATATGGTAATTCTAGTGTTTGTTTTGTGAATGAGTAGCACATTCATCAGGGCTGGTTAGTTGTAGATCGCCCCTTAGTCTTTAGGAGACGAGACTACAGTGACAGGGTTGTGAGTCAGTCTCCATAGGATATGTTAAATACATCCTGTATTATTTTAGTGAGGAACATCTGTAGCTGATCCAGCTGTTGCAGATGCCTGGTTAGGTACATACCAAAGGCTGCATTGTACTCTACTATTGGTCTAATTAAGACAGAGTATAATGGGACTGCAATCTCCTTTGATTTGGATTCCATGCCCTTACTTACAAGTTGCACCACATAGAGGGATTTTCTGACAACTATGGACACGTGGTGAGCATAGTTCAGTATACTGTCAAACTTGAGTTCCCAAGTACCTTACCACTGGGTCTACGCTTAGTAGTGTGTAGTCATTGTAATTTGCAGAGGTGGTTGTCTTCCCAAAGGGTATAATTGTGCAGTTTTTTGCATTGAGTTTCAGGCCATGACTCGGGCACCAGTTTTGTGTTAGACCCTCCTTTAGGAGATGTACATCTTTTGGGATTCACTGATTCTAACCAGCTTTCAGTTAGAAAATTTGGTCAGGAAAAAGCCCTCTGCATTTGCCTTGACGTCATAGAAATATATTCCAAATGGGAGAAATCCCAGTACCAAACCATGTGGGACACCACTAGTAACAGGTGTTTTGGCGGAGGTGGACTCCCTCCCACCAGCAATTTTGCTATCCATCAGGTGAAAGGGATTTATGCCTACATTTCTGAGTTTGTCTAGAATACCAGGTGTTGTCAAATGCCATTGAAGGTTGAGGCAGGCAGGTATATACTGTTTTGCTTTTATCCATGGCTCTAGTGACTCTCTCGAAATCTACCAGGTTTAGTAAGTACGACTTGCCCTTGACAAAACCGATCTGGGATGGATCCAGTGTTGAAGATTTCCCATGTCTTTATCAGGTCCAGGGTAATTCTTTGCATGGCTTTGCATATAAGACTAGTCATACTCACGAGTCTGTAGGCCCCTGGATCTGTTGATAGTCACTATTTGTGTAGTTGGATGACTGTTACAGTCCTCCATTCCCTAGGGATAAAGCCTTTCAGGAGACTGTGGTTGAATTTTCGAGAAAAAACAGGTGGAATGGTTAGTATAATGGTTAAGGTTGTTTACCTTACAGATGCAAGGTGCATGGTTTGATTCTAACCTTTGAGGGAAATTAGCTGTGATTAAAGGCCAGTTAGCTTAGTACTTGACTATGAATACAGATTTTAGTGGGTCTGACAGGTCATGTTTCAAGCCATTTAGAGGCATCTTGGGATATTATCCGGACCCATTGATGCAGAGTGTTTAGCTTTGGAGAGTCCAGTGAGAAACTGTCCTTTAGTGACAGTTGGGAGAGAAATGGTAGGGGATATTACTTGTTTTTGACAAGACTTTCTTTTTTGTTGCACATCCATTTTGTACTTGGGGTCCATCAGCAAGACTTGTTTGTGGAGTTTGCCGTAAGCTTATTTGTTTGATGCTGCTGTTTCTGTGCAGTTATTTACATGGTTTTCCATAAGTACTTCTGCATAAGTCCCAGTTTTCTGTTGAGTTTGAGGAGGCGGGCTTGGAATTTAGCTATCCCACCATGTAATAGGTGGTAGTTAACCTTGAAAAAGTTATTAAAGATTCTGAGGTTTACTGGGAGATTGGGTTTTATAATTATTTTGTTTGTGACCTCTTTGTGACTTGATCTGATCATTGAGGACATTACACTAAGAGTTGTGTAACATTCCTTCACATTTAAGTATCCGATCAGGATATTTGCACCCTTAGTAGGTGTGCAGATGAGCTGTTCCAGGGTGTTTGCATTGACAGAATCCGGGAATCTTTGAGCCTGCATGTTAGTGGTTGTGTATGTATCCTAGTTTATTATGGAATAGTTGAAAACACCCATGAATATGATGGGCTACATTCAAGTACAAAGTATGGTTATTTTGAGTTGTGTAGTGGGACTTATAGCCAGCAAGTCTATGGTATAAGACGTTAAGGTTAGTTGGACGTGGTGTGGCTGAAACGCCTCATATTGTTTGACCGATCCTGGGGGTGTGCTTATATTTCATAGATTCATAGGTGTTTACTAGGCTAACTACCACAAGGGTCATTTTAAGGCTAGCCATGCATCCCAAATCACTGGCAAGTTCTGATACCCTTGGGAGATGAACCATTTACAGGTTACCCGTGTCTATTAGAGACATAAGTGCCAAACCAGGGACGAATTTCCAGTTTCCCGTCCAGTTGTCCCAGTTGCACTTGAAGTGGGTTAGGGAGCAACTCTGCTTCATATGGTTGGGGAGCCTGCTCCATAGACAGGTGGTCTCTGAGATGCATACCTATCTCTCCAGCAGGTCCTGTTTATATCACAGACAAGGTTTAAGTCTTTAGAATGGGTAATTCTGGTACTGTTTGTTTTGTGGATATGCAGGAGGTCCATCAGAGTGTGGTCTGACAATGCCCTGTATGCCAAGCATAGATCTCCCCTCAAAAGCCTGTAGGAGACAGAGTACAGAGATCGGTCCTTGAGGCAGTCTGCATAGGACACATTCCTTACTCACTTATGTATTCTTTTAGTGAGGAACCTCTGTGGATGTTCCAGTTGTTGGATATGCCTGGTTAGGTACATACCAAAGGGTGCATTGTGCTCAGTGATGGGTCTGATGAATGCTGAATACAGTGCAACAATGACTTCCTTGGACTTGGATGCCATACTTGTGTTTATAAGTTGCGCAACATAGAATGATTTCCTCACCACTGTAGACACGTGATGATCAAAGCCTAGATTACTGTCTGTGTGTGTCCCTAAGTTCCTGATTACTGGGCCAACTCTAAGGGTCCGGTATGATAGTTACCAGGGATGGATGATTTCTCAAAGGATGATATGCATTTCTTGGCATTTAGTTTTAGTCCCTGGCTCTGACACCAGTTATTTGTCTGTCAGCCCCTCCTGGAGAACATTTGTGTCAGTGTGAGATTCAATGATGGCTCCTAATTTGCAATCGTGCAAATTTAGTCAGCCAGAGACCACTGACATTGGCCTTGACTTTTGAGAAGTAAATGCCAAAAAGGAACGGTCCAAGGACTGATCCTTGAGGAACTCCCCTAGCGACTGGCCTGTTTGTAGAGGTGGACTCCCCATTTCTAACTTCCTGTGCCCTGTCTGTGAGCCAGTTGGCTATCCACCAGGTGACATACGGGTTTGTACCTAACCTCTTGAGTTTGTTAACAGTGCCCGAGTGGGGTATTGTCAAATGCCTTGGCCAGGTCAAGGTAGGCAGTGTGAACAATTTTGCCCTCATCCATTGCTTTGGTGACTTTCTCAAAGAAGTCCGCCAGGTTGAATAGGCATGATCTGCCCTTGACGAAACCAAACTGGGTTGGGTCCAGTGTCTGGAGGTTTAGTACATCTCTGTTGATCATTTCCATGATAATTCTTTCCCTGGCTTTACAAGTAAGACTAGTGAGACTTATGGGTCTGTAGTTTCCAGGCTTGGTAGATGGCCCACCTTTGTGTAGAGGGATGACTGTTGCCTCTCTCCATTCATGAGGCAAGAAGCCCGTTTGGAGGCTACAGTTATAGTAATTCCAGTGGCCCTGATAGGTCGTGTTTCATGCTATTTAAAAGGCATCGTGGGATATTGTCTAGGCCCATTGTTGCTGTGATGATCATCGTGTTTCACTGTTGCAGTCATTACACTTGGGTTATCCTGCTGGCAGGCTACCCGCAGTCAGCCTGAATTCCAAAGTCTTGGTCAGGCGTCGGTTGCTGTCACCTCTTCCCTGACATCAGTGCGCCAGGGGTATAAAAGATGCAGCTGACGCCATTTTCTTCAGTCTTTCTTGACGCGCGGTGCCCAAAACAAAAGTAGTTCACAAGTGCCGGTCGGCCGACTCATAAGATTTTCGAAATTGAATTTCAGATCCGAAGTCTTTTATAAAGCTAAGTACCCCGTTGGGGAAACTTTTTTTTCTTGTTCCAGACCGATGGCAGAAAAAGTTAACAATTGTATTTCTTGTGGAAAGCAAATAACTCATAAGGATTTTCACTCTTACTGTATTCCTTGCCTAGGCCCTGACCACGACGTTGCTAGTTGTTGGTTTTGTTGAAAAAAGAAAAAACGGAGGCTACAAATCACGCCAGTCAAGTTAGAACCAAATTCCTTTACTAAAATTTGTAAGCGCTTTCATGCAAAACGTTGTTTGCACTTCTTCAGACAAAATTAGAATAAAACACATGACATTTTATATAAAAGTACTTGAGCCAAGCCCCAAGTTAATTAATTGTCGGAGCCTTAATTTAATTAACAATTTTAAAACAATTGATACCAGATTTAAAGCTTCAGGCTCAAGAAGCACATAAACTTCTGTTACTTTACTTTCTACCATACCAACTACCAACAACATGTGCAGCAAAGTACAACTTGTTTTTACACACAGACAAATTACAGGAAAACACTAACATATTTCATGAAAGGTCTCCTAAAGTAGTATATATATGTATGTATGTGTATTGTTTTTTTAAAAAAATATATACTTTATAAAATAAATTATATTGCAGGGTAAATTTAATGTCACAATTAACTTTGAATGAAAAAAAACCTTATTTGTTCTATATATATTTTTTTCAAAAATTTATTTATATAATTTTTAAGAATAAATTCATGTTTTCTAAATCCAATAATTCTGCGTTCTTTTATATCCAGAAAACCAAAAATGAAACTAAATACCTAAACATTTGTATGTATTAATAAAAATATATGTATAAATACTATATATATATATATATATATATATATATATAACCCTCTATCTGTCCAAGGCTTTAATATTGAGTAAACATTTAATGGAACACATATCATTAATGCCTGGATGAGTATATGCATTTGTTTTCAGTTGCCAAAGAAGCTCATGTTCTTGCAACTTTAAATACCATGCCCCCCCCCGGGATTTTTATCTACTTTTTCCACAACATTGAACAAAAAACTATGAGAATTGCTTTCAATAATGTGCCTAGCTAAACCGTTTGAAGGATTTTGTTTAGATATAGCATATAGATGTTCATAAATTCTGGTTTTTAATAACCTTTCTGTTTTACCGAAGTAATAAACCGGGCATTCTTTGCACTTTGCAAGGTATACCACCCCCTGGCTCTCACAATTATATTTGTCATTGATGTAGTATTTAATGCCTCTAATAATGAAGGTTGAACCTGTCTGTATGAAGCTACAATATCTACATCTACCACACTTAAACATACCCTTATTGACTTTAAAAGTTCTAAGCGGGAATTCCAATAAGTTTTTTGTAGAAAGAGCCTTCTTATATACTATATTCGGTTTGGGACCCAATAGGGAATATAGTTTTCTATCTTGTGTAATATATTCCCAATTGTTTTGTAAGACACATCTAACATGTGTAGCGTAAGAGTTAAATTGTGTCAAAAAACTAGTATTATAATTATTTTCAATGTTACTATTTTTCTCACTTTTAGTGATATTATTAGCCAAGATAATATCTTGTTCTGTGTTATCAAAAACACTATTTGTCCCTTTAAAAATTGGGCTAATCAATCCGGCCTTCCTTTTGTTATTAACCTCAACATAAACTACATTTATTAGTTTATCCGGATACCCTCTGTTGTTAAACATTTCCCAAAGCTTCCAACATTCCTCCTTAAATGCTTCATCTGTGGAACACATTCGGGAGGCACGGACAAACTGTCCTTTAACCACCCCTTTCTTTTGATGATAGGGGTGGCAACTGATAAAATGTAGGAATGAGTTGCTGTATGTAGGTTTTCTATGAATTTTTGTGGAGAAAGTATTCTCTGTTATGTCTTTTTTAATATTGATATCTAGAAAGTTAATAGTTCCACCCCCAATTTCATAAGTGAAGTCTAAGAAAGAAGTGAAAGAATTCATTTCGCTAATTAACTCTATAACATCATCTCGTGTACCATTAACTATCATTAGGATATCATCTTGATAGCGTGTATACCACACTATAATTTTCTTAAAAAAATCATGAGGAAAAAGCAGTGTCCGCTCCCAATAAGCCATTACTGTATTGGCGAAACTTCCCCCAACCGGGGAACCCATCGCTACCCCTGTTTGTTGTAAGTATATGTCCTTTTTAAACATAAAATAATTATTCTCCAGAATAATTTCCAAAATGGAGATAATTAGATCCACATCATTCCCCGGACACTTTTTTGACAACAAAAAATCACGGACCCATTCTAGTCCTATTACATGAGGAATGACAGTATATAAGTTCTTAACATCCGCTGTCAAAAATATTAAGTCTGCTTTAAAGGGAATCTCATTAAGACACTTTAGGACATGCCAGGAATCCTTACATATCTGGCCTTCTGTCCTAAGAAATACTTTCAATTTGTTGTCCACCCATTTAGCACAGGGATAAGTAATAGAGTTCCGTCCGTCTATTATGGGCCTAAATGGGGGGTCTTGAATATTTTTGTGAAGTTTCGGGATGCCAAACAACACTGGGGTAAGGGGTGCTGGCATGGAAAAATAATGATACAAATCAAGTGAAATACAGCCATCAATGAATAAATCACTTAAAAAAAATCCCTAATTCTTTGATAAGCTTGATTAAATTCATTTAGTGATACTTTTTTGTATTCTTCAGAGGAAAGTAAAAGGTACATTTTTTCAACGTAATCATTTTCATGCATCAAAATAGCTCCCCCGCCTTTATCAGGCTTCATTACTCGTATTTCATGAACTCTCATAAGTGTTATCAGTTCGATTTCCTTAGGTGACATCGATCTATTTTTTCCAATTTCTTTGTACAAACCCCTTAAATGAATTTCTGTAATTTTTTCAAAAACCATTAAGTTGTTATCTAAAGGGGGATTGAATACACTGGAAACATGTTCATTAGTAAATTGACATTTTTGTCAACAAAGAACATTTTTAAATTTAATTTACGAACGAATAGTTTCAAATCACAAAGCACTTTAGCAATATCAAACCTGGGAGGTAAGACAAAAGTGAAGCCTTTAGCTAAGAATTCAGTAAAGTCAGAACAAATTTCTAAGTCCGTAAAATTATACACCTTAAAGTCATTGCTCTTACTTGACAAAATGTTTAAAGAGCTTTGGTTTTCATTGTCTATTACCTCTATCGGCCTTTCCGCTTGTTGGCACCGAATTTGTTGTGACCTTTGCGGTTCCAACTCGTTTTCTTCCGGGGACCGTACTGATTCTGCTGAAAACCCTGTTGCTGGTTTTGTTTTGTATTAGACTGGTTATTTTGATTACCAACTTTCTTCATGTTGTTAATACGCTCGCTGCATCGCAGATCTTGGGGGGATGCATCATTGTCCGAAAAATGACTGTTATCTATGTTCAGGAAAGTATCCAAATCGCCTTCCCCTGCAGGATGTGTATCCTTATCCGGAGGGTGATTAGATGCGCGTGCCATAGAGGGATTGACGTGCGCATTCTTGTTAACCGGCGGATCAGGATAAGCTGTCCCTTTTTCATAGGCTAACGTGTCCCTATGAATTTTCCTCTTTTTTGTTTCACCAATTTTGTTAATCAAGATGTTTAATACTCTAGTAGATTCTAATATAATCGTACTCGTAACGGGAAAAGCTTGGATCAGTTTTAATCAATTTGTCCGTAACTGTTAATTTTTCTTTTAGAACTGCCATTTGTTGAGAATATTCTTCGATTAGCAGCTCCAAAAACTGAAACCCTTGCTGGTCGAAATGCTGAATTAAGCGTAAATGAAAATCTGATTGCTTTATTGTTCCTGATGGGTATTTCCACTGCCGGAGACCCTTTGGAACAATTTTAAGGTTTATACATTCACGCAAATAAATGATTTCAACCTGCAGCTTTTTAAATTTTAACAAATAGCCATCTAGTTGTTTAAGATTACCAACTATATTGCAATTGTTATCATTGTCCTGCATTCTCTGCTGGTTCGCTGCATCTGTATTACCCGATAGATGAAAATTAATATCGGGTACTTTGCAGAACTCTTCAAGTGTAGGTAAATCATTGGAAGTAGCATTATTTTCACGTTGACTCCCGTTTCCAATTTGAGTAGCCTGACCTCTTCCCTGTCCAAGAGGAATGCTACTTGGGGGAGTAGTGTTGGGACTCGCTGCACCAGCGAAAGTAGTTGGTATGTTATTCGTTGATGGAAGTCCCAAAGCTGGTAAAGTTTGAAAAGTTATACCTGTTCTGGGACGAACAGCTGACAAATTACCTAAACTTTGGGACTCAACTCTTGTAGCCAAAACTTCAACACGTTGTGTTAGTTGATGAATTAAAGCAGTTAAATATCCAACTGCATCGACATCTTCGTTGGTTCTATTAGCTGTTGGGCTGGAGCCAAACAAATCCTGTGACTGCGATTGCAAGCCGCCGTTACTTTCAGCCATGAAACAGAAAAAATCTTTATAAACGTTGAAAAAAGAAAAAACGGAGGCTACAAATCACGCCAGTCAAGTTAGAACCAAATTCCTTTACTAAAATTAGAGGTAATAGACAATGAAAACCAAAGCTCTTTAAACATTTTGTCAAGTAAGAGCAATGACTTTAAGGTGTATAATTTTACGGACTTAGAAATTTGTTCTGACTTTACTGAATTCTTAGCTAAAGGCTTCA
Organism: Protopterus annectens; assembly: GCF_019279795.1. Lineage (NCBI taxonomy): Eukaryota > Metazoa > Chordata > Ceratodontiformes > Protopteridae > Protopterus > Protopterus annectens. Next base: position 708,701,563 of record NC_056727.1, on the reverse strand, counting down.
CTTTTGTCTTACCTCCCAGGTTTGATATTGCTAAAGTGCTTTGTGATTTGAAACTATTCGTTCGTAAATTAAATTTAAAAATGTTCTTTGTTGACAAAAATGTCAATCAATTTACTAATGAACATGTTTCCAGTGTATTCAATCCCCCTTTAGATAACTTAATGGTTTTTGAAAAAATTACAGAAATTCATTTAAGGGGTTTGTACAAAGAAATTGGAAAAAATAGATCGATGTCACCTAAGGAAATCGAACTGATAACACTTATGAGAGTTCATGAAATACGAGTAATGAAGCCTGATAAAGGCGGGGGAGCTATTTTGATGCATGAAAATGATTACGTTGAAAAAATGTACCTTTTACTTTCCTCTGAAGAATACAAAAAAGTATCACTAAATGAATTTAATCAAGCTTATCAAAGAATTAGGGATTTTTTTTAAGTGATTTATTCATTGATGGCTGTATTTCACTTGATTTGTATCATTATTTTTCCATGCCAGCACCCCTTACCCCAGTGTTGTTTGGCATCCCGAACTTCACAAAATATTCAAGACCCCCCATTTAGGCCCATAATAGACGGACGGAACTCTATTACTTATCCCTGTGCTAAATGGGTGGACAACAAATTGAAAGTATTTCTTAGGACAGAAGGCCAGATATGTAAGGATTCCTGGCATGTCCTAAAGTGTCTTAATGAGATTCCCTTTAAAGCAGACTTAATATTTTTGACAGCGGATGTTAAGAACTTATATACTGTCATTCCTCATGTAATAGGACTAGAATGGGTCCGTGATTTTTTGTTGTCAAAAAAGTGTCCGGGAATGATGTGGATCTAATTATCTCCATTTTGGAAATTATTCTGGAGAATAATTATTTTATGTTTAAAAAGGACATATACTTACAACAAACAGGGGTAGCGATGGGTTCCCCGGTTGGGGGAAGTTTCGCCAATACAGTAATGGCTTATTGGGAGCGGACACTGCTTTTTCCTCATGATTTTTTTAAGAAAATTATAGTGTGGTATACACGCTATCAAGATGATATCCTAATGATAGTTAATGGTACACGAGATGATGTTATAGAGTTAATTAGCGAAATGAATTCTTTCACTTCTTTCTTAGACTTCACTTATGAAATTGGGGGTGGAACTATTAACTTTCTAGATATCAATATTAAAAAAGACATAACAGAGAATACTTTCTCCACAAAAATTCATAGAAAACCTACATACAGCAACTCATTCCTACATTTTACCAGTTGCCACCCCTATCATCAAAAGAAAGGGGTGGTTAAAGGACAGTTTGTCCGTGCCTCCCGAATGTGTTCCACAGATGAAGCATTTAAGGAGGAATGTTGGAAGCTTTGGGAAATGTTTAACAACAGAGGGTATCCGGATAAACTAATAAATGTAGTTTATGTTGAGGTTAATAACAAAAGGAAGGCCGGATTGTTTAGCCCAATTTTTAAAGGGACAAATAGTGTTTTTGATAACACAGAACAAGATGATATCTTGGCTAATAATATCACTGAAAGTGAGAACAATAGTAACATTGAAAATAATTATAATACTAGTTTCTTGACACAATTTAACTCTTACCCTACACATGTTAGATGTGTCTTACAAAACAATTGGGAATATATTACACAAGATAGAAAACTATATTCCCTATTGGGTCCCAAACTGAATATAGTATATAAGAAGGCTCTTTCTACAAAAAACTTATTGGAATTCCCGCTTAGAACTTTTAAAGTCAATAAGGGTATGTTTAAGTGTGGTAGATGTAGATATTGTAGCTTCATACAGACAGGTTCAACCTTCATTATTAGAGGCATTAAATACTACATCAATGACAAATATAATTGTGAGAGCCAGGGGGTGGTATACCTTGCAAAGTGTAAAGAATGCCCGGCTTATTACTTCGGTAAAACAGAAAGGTTATTAAAAACCAGAATTTATGAATATCTATATGCTATATCTAAACAAAATCCTTCAAACGCTTTAGCTAGGCACATTATTGAAAACAATTATCATAGTTTTTTGTTCAATGTTGTGGAAAAAGTAGATAAAAATCCCAGGGGGGGGGGGGCATGGTGTTTAAAGTTGCAAGAACATGAGCTTCTTTGGCAACTGAAAACAAATGCATATACTCATCCAGGCATTAATGATATGTGTTCCATTAAATGTTTACTCAATATTAAAGCCTTGGACAGATAGAGGGTTATATATATATATATATATATATATATATATATAGTATTTATACATATATTTTTATTAATACATACAAATGTTTAGGTATTTAGTTTCATTTTTGGTTTTCTGGATATAAAAGAACGCAGAATTATTGGATTTAGAAAACATGAATTTATTCTTAAAAATTATATAAATAAATTTTTGAAAAAAATATATATAGAACAAATAAGGTTTTTTTCATTCAAAGTTAATTGTGACATTAAATTTACCCTGCAATATAATTTATTTTATAAAGTATATATATTTTTTAAAAAAACAATACACATACATACATATATATACTTCTTTAGGAGACCTTTCATGAAATATGTTAGTGTTTTCCTGTAGTTTGTCTGTGTGTAAAAACAAGTTGTACTTTGCTGCACATGTTGTTGGTAGTTGGTATGGTAGAAAGTAAAGTAACAGAAGTTTATGTGCTTCTTGAGCCTGAAGCTTTAAATCTGGTATCAATTGTTTTAAAATTGTTAATTCAATTAAGGCTCCGACAATTAATTAACTTGGGGCTTGGCTCAAGCACTTTTATATAAAATGTCATGTGTTTTATTCTAATTTTGTCTGAAGAAGTGCAAGTAACGTTTTGCATGAAAGCGCTTACAAATTTTAGTAAAGGAATTTGGTTCTAACTTGACTGGCGTGATTTGTAGCCTCCGTTTTTTCTTTTTTCAACGTTTATAAAGATTTTTTCTGTTTCATAGTTGTCGGTTTTGTGCTAGATTTAACCAACACACTGTTAAGCGTCGGTACAGTTTTGCTTTTCATTACTTTGGCCAAAGATTTAACTACATAATGCCATCAGAACAGCCGACGACCGGACGGAGTTCATAAAAAGCACAAGGAAAAAGAAGAGAACAGGCATCCGAGGGCCAAAACCGACGATGAAGCCTCTTCTAGGCCAGTCGCCGGTTCTCAGTGAAGCGCTTTCGCAGCCCCTGACACTCGCTACCTCAGAGCCGCCACCTCCGACTCCCACGTGGAGACAGATAGGCCTCTGGATACTCAATGTATTGGGCTTTCGGAAACAAATCCCTCAGATGGGTCCGGAGCCGCTGAGCAGGCATCTGCTTCTGAGGGTGTTTTCAGACCTACACAGCTTTATATAAAACCCACTTCAGCATCAAAGACAAAGACTAAAACAGTTTTAAAGGCAAGGAAACAAGTACAGCACTCTCCAGGACAGACTTCCATGCCTAAAAAACAGATGCTCAAAATGGCTGAAAACCTAATTACTTTGATCAGGGGGTTCCCATCCCCCTCCTGATAAGAGGCCTAGGCAAGACACTGAATATGATTCCTCTGATCAGGTTTCCATTTCCTCTGACTCCTCCTCAGAACAGTTGTACTCTATTCCTCCCTCTGAGGATTCTTATGCTGAAGAATCTATTCCTTCGGCTTCTCCTCCTGAGGATTACTCATTTGGGGAAACCTTGCATACCATGAAGGAGCATTTCCACTGGGAGAGCCAAGATTATTCAGACTCTAAGAAAAGGTTCAGAGACTTTCTTTTACTACCTCAGCACAGACCTCTTGCTATTCCTCCTGTTCTAGACATTGTAGATGATGTCTTTTCAGAGTCCGGCCTGTCTCCCGACTCTTTACCTCCTGCACCTGTTAAGCCAGACAGATACTACAGGGTTCCAGATTCTCATAAGTGTCTATATAAAAACCCTGCTGCTGACCCAGAAACTATTTCACAGGGTCCCAAAGGGGTCAAGGCTGCTACTGCAAAAAAAACCTGTCCCCTCAGATAGAGATTCTAGGGCACTGGACAGATTGGGGGAAAAAGTTTACACTTCTGCTACCTTGGCTGTAAGAGCTTTAAATTGTCAGTTTCATATGCTTAAATATCAGCAATATTTAATGTCTCTGTTAAAACAGAAAATGTTGACAAATTCTGAATGTGCTGAGAACATGGAATTGCAGGATTTATTGCATGCAGCTGAACAAGTGGAAAAATATACTTTACAATGTGGTTATGATTCACTGGGAGGCCTCTTGCAGGGCCGCTGTAACAGGCTCGGTCATTAGAAGGCATGCTTGGTTAAAGGAACAGACTCTGCCTGATCATGTTAAAGCAAAATTATTCGATGCTCCATTACAGCATGATACTTTGTTTGGTGTTAACGCAGAAGAGGTGTTGAAGAAAATGGAGGATAAAGCTAAATGTATGCAGACAGTGAAGGATTTCTTACAGGTGCAGCCACCCAGATTTAGCAGGAACTGGCCTTCTAAGAATTGGTCCTTTCCCGTGTCGGACAGGCCACAAAGAGGCAGATACAGACGCCCTAGAGCCAGGCAACAGCCCCAGGGCTCATACAGGCCCAAACAGTGGAGTGCTTCTACCTCCAAAAGTGGAGAAGACAAATCACAGCCATATAGGAAACAGTCCCAATGACTTCCCTCTGCCAATTGCCAAGCATTTATCTTTTGGCAGCACCCTTAGGGGGAAAGCTAGCACTTTTTCCACAAAATTGGAACATGATTACCCAGGACAAATGGGTCTTGGATATAGTCTCTCAGGGCTACAGGTTCCACTTTCACACCCTTCCAAAGGCAAAAGGTATGCCAGACCTGCCACACAATCAGTGGGCAGAGGCATAAAACCAAGTTTCATCTCTCATGGACATGAGGGCTATTCAGCCAGTGCCACAACAAGAGCAAGGACAAGGATTTTACTCAAGACTTTTCTTGGTACCAAGAAAGGACAAAGCATGGAGACCAATTCTGGACCCGTCTATTCTAAATACTTTTCTGGACGTTCCGAAATTTAAAATGTTGACACTGCAGCAGCTTCTGCCCTTGCTGGGCAAAAAAGCTTTGCTTGTAACTTTGGACCTCAGAGGCATACCTGCATGTCTCAAGCTGACAATCTTGCAGAAGATATCTCAGATTCATAGCTGGCTCAATGCACTACCAATTCTCTGCACTGCCCTTTGGCTTATTTACTGTGCCCAGGGTCTTCACAAAATGCCTGGCACCAGTAATTGCATTTTGCAGACAGAGGAATTCAGATATATCCCTACTTGGACGACTGCCTTATTCAAGCAGAGGCCAAAGACATTCTACTAAAGCATCTGGCATTTGTAAAAAGATTACTAATTTGCCTAGGGTACACAGTAAACGAAAAGAAATCAAAACTAGTACCATCTCAAGAGATAATATTCCTGGGTGCAAGCTTAAGTACAACTGCCCAGATGGCTTATCTCACGCCAGGCAAACAAAGGCATCTGACGTCTTACTTTGAAAACATGGCAACAAAGACCCAGTTATCTGCAAGAAAAATTCTGAAGACTCCGGGCTACATGGCCTCCTGCATTCTGCTAATTCCATATGCAAGACTGCATATGAGGAAACTACAATGGTACCTAAAAAGTGTTTGGACTCAACATTGCAACAGCCTGGAATCATTAATTTCCCTCATTCCTTGCCTGCAACAGGGGTTTCGATGGTGGGCACAGGCCTGTCACCACAACATGGGACAGCCATTCACTTTACCCACAGCCAGGCAAACACTAACAACAGATGCATCAGATTATGCCTGGGGGGGGCCACATGGCAAGAAAATGTATTCAGGGCACATGGTCCCCAAACAAAAGGCATCTACACATCAATCAAAAAGAGATGCTAGCTGTACAAAATGCCCTGACAGCCTTCAAGGACCTATTTCATCCAGGACAGCTGCTGATAAAGACGGACAACACCACAGTCGTGGTACATAAGCAAGCAGGGGGGCAAACATTCCTACTCCCTCTGCAGACAAGCCATGATTTTGTGGAACACAGCATTGACTTACCAAGTACATCTGCAAGCACAATTCCTGCTAGGAAAAACAAATACTGTGGCAGACGAACTATGCAGAAGCCTCATGGATCCTCACGAGTGGAAACTAGATCCACAAATCTTCAGCATGATGATAAGGAAATGGGGATGCCCAGACATAGATCTTTTTGCCTCCCCTCACAGCTGCCAACTTCAGAGATTCTGCACAAGGACTTATCACAAACAAGCATGGAAAGTGGATGCCCTGTCATTCAGCTGAAACAACCTTACAGTATATGCCTTTCCACCACTGCCTCTCCTCCCCAAGGTACTCCTAAAGGTCAGACAAGAGAAGCCACAAATGATAATGATTGCCCCGGATTGGCCATGCCAATACTGGTACCCAATCCTAAGGAGCTTGTCCCAAGGCCCAGCCTGGACATTGCCTCAAATTCCTCATTTACTGACGCAACAAAACAATCAGATCCTGCACATCCAACTCAGAACTCTAAATCTAGCTACATGGCAGATACTGTAACCATTCAGAATACACCTCTCTCTAAAGCGGTTATGGATGTCATTTTGGAGGGCAGGAGGCCCAGCACCAGAAAATCTTATGCAGAAAAATGGAAGAGATTCTGTGCTTGGAACCAAGCACAAGGAATTGACACGCTTGTTCCAAATATTCCTCAGATTTTACAATATCTAACTGAGATGCTAGACAAAGGCCTATCCTTCTCATCAATTAAGATTCATGCCTCTGTCATTTCAGCACATTACAATACATACCCACCTATTTTTTCATATCCATTGCTTAGGCAGTTCCTCAGAGGGGCCAAAAACATAAGACCTCCAAGGAGAGCACCAATACCTGCATGGGACCTCAATTTTGTCTTGGAAAAACTCTCACTGCCTCCTTTTGAGCCAGCCAATACAGCTGACATAAAATTCTTATCATGGAAAACAGCTCTGCTCCTAGCAATAACTTCAGCAAGAAGAGTCTCAGAGTTACAGGCATTAATGGCTGTGGAACCTTTTATTATCTTCCATCCAGACAGGGTTTCTCTAAGGACAAACCCAACATTTATGCTTAAGGTAGTGTCCAGTGTGGCTCTTAACCAAACCATTCATTTGCCTACTTTTTACCCAAACCCACAGAATAAAGGAGAGAGACTTCTGCATTCTTTGGACTTACACAGACAGCTTACGCTTCTACTTGGGCAAAACTAAAGCTTTCAGAAAGAGTGAGCAACGTTTAGTGGCATATGCTGCAGAATCGCAAGGAAAGGCTATTTCAAAGCAGACTATTTCAAAATGGATAGGACACTGCATTCGTTTCTGCTATTCACAGCATGGTAAATCAGTGTCTAAGGGCATTAGACCACATTCTACCAGGGCAGCAGCCACCTCCGCAGCCTTCCTCAGAGGAGTACCAACCAAGGATATTTTGGAGGCTGCAACTTGGACTTCAGTGCACACTTTTACTAAGCACTACCGCTTGCCTCTTTACTCTAAATCCAGAGCAGGCTTTGCCACTGCAGTCTTGCAGGGCCTTATAGCCACTCCTAATTCTATTTAGACCCAGCCGCCCAACCTCAGCTTTGGGATTCAACCCAAGTGTAATGACTGCAACAGTAAAACACGATGAACATAGTGCAGTTGTGTACCTACCATAAATGTAGATGTTCGAGTGTATTCACTGTTGCAGTCCAGGTTACCCACCCACCATCTCCCTTTCATTGCTAGGACTTCTCTATACTATACAACCTATGTGGTGTATTTGCTTGTAGATGAAAGTATTGCTTATTTTAGTGCATGCTTTTATTAGCAATGTTTTTTAGCCTACCCTTTTGGGTGCACCTGACATCTGGGGCAAGAAATACTGAAGAAAATGGCGTCGGCTGCATCTTTTTATACGCCTGGCGCACTGACGTCAGGGAAGAGGCCACAGCAACTGACGCCAGACCAAGACTTTGGAATTCAGGCCGACTGCGGGTAGCCTGCCAGCAGGATAACCAAAGTGTAATGACTGCAACAGTGAATACACTCGAACATCTACATTTATGGTAGGTACACAACTGTACTTTCTTTGTCTTGGATCATTAAGGACCTGTTCCCTAGTGATAGTAAAGAGAGTTATATTTGATGATACTGCCTGGTGGAAGGTTAAGGGGGAGAGAGGAGTAAAGTTGGAGCTGAATTTATCAGCCAGGAGGTATACTGTATCTTGTGGCCCAGTATAGGTGGCTCCATTTACAATGAGCTCTGCACCACAATTGTGTATTGCCTTTGAGGTTGCAGACATAGCTAAAGAATTATTTGTGGTTGTCCTTGGCCTGGGAGGCCAAACTTTCTTCAGATTTGGCTTTGGACTGTATTTGTCCTATGAGTTTTGTTTAGCTTGAGAGTGCTTTTATCCTTCTGGGTGCTGTACCACCTAATTTTTGCCATGATTTTCTTCCTCCTGTTCATCCAATTGATTTTGTGATTCCATCAGGGTGGCTTGTTTTTTTGTTAGTTCTGTACTTCCTGGTGGGTAGAGCTGCCTCTATGCAGCTATTAACATGCTTGTACAGGTTTTCTGTGAAGAGTTCTGCATAGGCAGAAGTGCTGTCAGGGTTTATAGGGTCTTGAACTTTTGCCAGGCTCTCCCTTAATAGCATTAGGTTAGCCTTAGAATAGTTCTTGAACATTCCTGGTTGAGCTGGGGGTCCAGGTTTTATTTTTACTTCAAAGGAGACCAGTTTGTGGTCTGACCTTACCAGGGAAGACATTACCGTAGGGGGTGTGCAGCACACTCCCATATTATTGAGGACCAGATCCAGTATAGTTGCACCCCTGGTTGGTGTATTTACTATCTGGTCCAGGTAGCTTGTGTTTACGAAAATCCAGAAATCTCTGTGTGTACATTTTATGTCATATAGGATTCCCAGTTAATAGTGGCATAATTAAAGTCACCCATGAATATGGTATTGGGTTGGATGGTTAGTGTTTTCTAATGAGTTTAAATACATGGTATGGGTTTCCTGGGTCGTAGAGGGAGCCCTGTAGCTTGCAAGGAAGTGGTATTGGATTTTACCTGTGGTGATTTGAACATGGAGCAGCTCAAGTGCATTGCCCTGTTTGACCAGCTTTGAAGTATATTTTTGATGCAAATAGAGACACCTCCACCTTTAGTCCCTGCCTGTGAAGTAGCTGGTCTAAATGTGAGAGTGATGCACCTCCACCTGTTGTCCATTCTTGTGTGGAAGCTGGTCGAAATGTGTGGAAGGCATTGTAGCCTTGCACTGCTGGGGATGCCTTCTGTGGCTTTAAACCATGTGTCAGTAACTGCACAGATGTCAGCACTTTCCGGGTTACGAGCTCTTTCAGGGAGTGGAGCTTCTTTTTGAGGCTCCTGGCATTGAGCAGTAGCACTTTTTGTTTATCTTGAGTAGAATTTACTATGTCAGAATGTTTATCAGATTGGCATTGCCTAAAAAAGGCACTATGTGTGGTGGATAAGGTTTTGTCCAATATTCAAAAGCCTAGTGAGGGCATATGCAGACCATGCCTGCCAAAGTATCATTTGTGAATAATGTCATCACATGCTGACAAATATTAGACTCCCTTAGAATGACAACACTAACTAAGCCAGTTGTTTGTCAGTCATCTTTTCTTTATATTGTGGTATCATAGTTGGAGAAGGTAAAATGCTGCTGGGTGCTAGTCTCATACCTGCCTGGGACACAACAGGTTTGAAAGGTCTATCATGCTTCACTTCATATAATGAGGAGGAGGTGCTTTTCACTCACATGGACTGTGACTTTAGAGACATACTGGTACTTGTGGTTCAGTGTTCTGATTTGGCAGATCCTTAACCCTGATAAGCAAACTGACATGACTGCTTGCTCAGCCTGGTGAGGGGGGTATCAGTATTTCTTACAGTTGTATTCAATGACAGATGTGTTGTGTTGTAGCTTGGCTTAGGGCTTAGAGGTTGAGACATTGTGAGATACATGTGTTCTGGGGAGTATTTTCTGTCTCGTGTGTTTTGGAAAGTTGCTGAGGACAGCATATGGGTGGCCTTAGAGGTTTGGCTAGATTGCATCACTGACTTGCAATGCCTTGGGGACAGGCATAATGGCTTAACTGGCATAATAGAGTCTCAGCATAAGAAAGTTTGGGTCTGATCAATCATACATGTAATTTGTGTGTTACTCAGAACCTGTTCAAAGATGTCAGTGTCTGTATGTGAGAGCTTTGCCTTCAAAGTCCTAGTGTAATTACATCTCTCTCTCTCACATTTTGTGACAGTCTGCTTAAGAATAAGGTGGTTGTCACTAAACATGAGAGAAATGCTACATTGCCTCAGGATGCCTATTTCCACCTGGCTGGCTACAGAGACCATAGGAAAGTGCACATCCATGGCTGCAGATCCTCTTTTTTTTTGTTGTTGTGATGTATGAGGGGTGGTGCAATAGGAGTTTAATTAAATTTGGAGTTGTTGAGGTGGGGGTGGAGGTCTAGAATTGATTATCTAAAACAACGCTGTTGGTGTAATGCTTCTCAGCAGGCAAAACTGGTTGATGGTCATCATGTTTCACTGTTGCAGTCATTACCATTGGGTTATCCTGCTGGCAGGCTACCCACAGTCGGCTTGAATTCCAAAGTCTAGGTCTGGCATCGGTTGCTGTCACCTCCTCACTGACGTCAGTGCGCCAGGGGGTATAAAAGATGCAGCCGACGCCATTTTCTTAAGTCTTTCTTGCCGCGCGGTGCCCAAAGTAAAAGCAGTTCGCAAGTGCCGGTCGGCCGACTCCTGTGATTTTCATAATCGAATTTCAGATCCGAAGTCTTCATTAAAGCTAAGTACCCCATTGGGGAAACTTTTTTCCTTGCTCCAGACGGATGTCAGAAAAAGTTAATAATTGCATTTCTTGTGGGAAGCAAATACCTCATAAGGATTTTCATTCTTACTGTATTGCTTGCCTAGGCCCTGACCACGACATTGCTAGTTGTCGGTTTTGTGCTAGATTTAACCAACGCACTATTAAGCGTCAGTACAATTTTGCATTTCATTACTTGGGCAGAAGATTTAATTATATAATGCCATCGGAACAGCCGACTACCAGAGTTTATAAAAAGTGCAAAGAAAAAGAGGAGAACAGGCATCCGAGGTCCAAAACCGACGACGAGGCTTCCGCTAGGCCTGTCACCGGTTTGCCAGTTCTCAGTGAGGCCCTTTTGCAGCCCCTGACGCCCGCTACCTCAGAGCCACAGGCCGCTTCCGACTCCCATGTGGAACCGACTAGGCCGCTGGAAACTCAAGGTATTGGACACTCGGAAGCTATTCCCTCAGATGGGTCCGGAGCCGCTGAGCAGGCATCGACTTCTGAGAATGTTTTTCAGGCCTGCACAGTTATATGTGAAATCAACTTCAGCTTCAAAGGCAAAGACTAAAGCAGCTCTAAAGACAAAGAAACAAGTACAGCATTCTCCTGGACAGGCCTCCATGCCTAAAAACAGATGCTTAAAATGACCGAAGACCTAATTACTTTGATCAGGGGTTCCCATCCCCCTCCTGACAAGAGGCCTAGGCAAGAGATAGAATATGAATCTTCAGATCAGGTTTCCATTTCCTCTGATTCCTCTTCTGAACAGGAATATTCTCTTCCTCCCTATGAGGATTCTGGTGCTGAAGAATCTATCCCTTCAGCTTTTCCTCCTGAGGATTATTCTTTTGGGGAGACCCTGCATACTATGAGGGAGCATTTCCACTGGGAGAGCCAAGATTACTCAGAATCCAAGAAAAGGCTCCGAGACTTCCTTTTATTACCTCAGCACAAGCCCCTTGCTATTCTTCCTGTTTTAGACATTGTAGATGTATTTTCAGAGTCCGGTCTGTCTCTGGCCTCTACCACCAGCTCCTGTTAAGCCAGACAGATGTTACAGGGTTCCTGATTCACATAAAGTTCTTTATAAAAACCCTGCTGCTGACCCAGAAACGATCTCTCAGGGTCCCAAAGCGGTCAAGGCTTCCACTGCAAAAAACCCTATCCCCTCTGATAGGGATTCAAGGGCCCTGGACAGATGGGGGAAAAGATTTATACTTCTGCTACCTTGGCTGTAAGAGCTTTAAATTGTCAGTTTCATATGCTTAAATGTCAGCAATATCTTATGTCACTGCTTAAACAGAAAATGTTGACAAATTCAGAATGTGCAGAAAACAAAGAAATGCAGGATTTATTGCATGCAGCTGAACAAGTGGGTAAGTATACTTTGCAATGTGGTTTTGATTCTCTAGAGGCCTCCTCCTGCAGGGCCGCTGTTACAGGTTCTGTCATTAGGAGGCATGCTTGGCTAAAAGAACAGAATCTGCCTGATCATGTTAAAGCAGAAGAGGTGTTGAAGAAAATGGAGGGCAAAGCTAAATCCATGCAGACAGTGAAGGGTTTCTTACAGGTACAGCCTCCCAGATTTAGCAGGAACTGGCCTACAAAGAATTGTTCCTTTCCAGTGTCAGACAGGCCACAAAGAGGCAGATACAGACGCCCCAGAGGCAGGTCACAGCCCCAAGGCTCATATAGGCCTAAACAATGGGGTGCTTCTACCTCCAAAAGCAGAGAGGAAACATCACAGCCATACAGGAAACAGTCTCAATGACTTCCCCCTGCCAGCACCAAGCAGTTATCTTCTGGCAGCCCCTTTGGGGGGGGGACACTAGCACTTTTTTCACAAAATTGGCACATGATCACCCAGGACAAATGGGTCTTAAATATTGTATCACAAGGCTACAGGTTCCATTTTCAGACCCTGCCAAGGGCAAAAGGTATGCCAGATCTGCCACGCAATCAATGGACAGAGGCACAAAAACAAGTTACATCCCTCATGGACATGAGAGCCATTCAGCAAGTACCACGGCAAGAGCAGGGACTTGGATTTTCCTCAAGACTATTCTTGGTGCCCAAAAAGGCAAAGCCTGGAGACCAGTACTAGACCTGTTTATCCTAAACACATTTCTGGATATTCCAAAATTCAAAATGTTAACTCTGCAACAGCTTCTGCCCATGCTTGGCTTGTGACTTTAAACCTAAAAGAGGCATACCTGCATGTCCCAATCAGACAATCGTGCAGAAGATACTTCAGATTTATAGCTGGCTCAATGCACTACCAATTGTCTGCACTGCCCTTTGGCTTATCTACTGCGCCCAGGGTCTTCACAAAATGCCTGGCACCAGTGATTGCATTTTGCAGACCGAGGAATTCAAATATATCCCTGCTTGGACGACTGCCTTATTTAAGCAGAAAACAAGGACATTCTACTACAGCATCTGGTGTTTGTAAAAAGATTACTAACAGGTCTAGGGTACACAGTAAATGAAAAGAAGTCAAAACTCCTACCCTCTCAAGAGATAATATTCCTGGGTGCAAGCTTAAATACAACTGCACAGATGGCTTATTTCACGCCAGACAAACAAAGACAACTGACTTTGTTGAGTCTTTTGACTATTCCCGGTTAGGGGTCGCCACAAGGGAACTCCGGTCTCCTAATGATTGGCAGAAGATTTTTACGTGCTGAGTTGCCAGCCCTGACGCACAACCTTCAATGAAGGTACGCCCATTCATGCATATCTCCACACAGAAGACGCGCTAGCTGAGAATCAAACAGGACAATGTCTTACTGTGAGGCGACAACGCTACTGCAGCACCACCGCTGCAGGTTACAAAGACAACTGACTACTTATTTCAAAATGTTGGCAACGAAGACCCAGTTATTTGCAAGAAAAATTCTGCAGGCTTTGGGCTTCATGGCATCGTGCATTCTGCTAATTCCATATGCAAGACTGCATATGCGGAAACTTCAATGGTATCTAAAAAGTGTTTGGACTCAACATTGCCACTGCCTGCAAACAATAATTACCGTCATTCCCTGCCTGCAACAGGAGTTTCGATGGTGGGCAAAGGCCTATCACCACAACACGGGACAGCCATTCACCTTACCCACAGCCAGGCAGACATTAACAGCAGATGCATCAGATTATTCCTGGGGGGCCCATATGGCAGGAAGATGTATTCAGGGCACATGGTCTGCAAGTCAAATGCATCTACATATCAATCAAAAAGAGATGCCAGCTGTTCAAAATGCCCTGACAGCCTTCACGTTTCTACTTCATCCAGGACAACTACTGATAAAGATGGACAATACTACAGTCATGTGGTACATAAACAAGCGGAGAGGCACACATTCCTACCCCCTCTGCAGACTAGCCATGAACTTGTGGGACACAGCATTGACTTACCAAGTACATCTGCAAGCACAATTCCTCCCAGGAAAGAAAAATACTCTGGCAGATGAACTAAGCAGAAACATAATGAATCCCAAAGAGTGGAAATTGGATCCGCAAGTCTTCAGCATGATAACAAGGAACTGGGGATGCCAGGACATAGACCTGTTTGCTTCCACTCACAACTGCCAACTACAGAGATTCTGCACAAGGACTTATCACAAGCAAGCATGGAAAGTGGATGCTCTAGCTTTCAGCTGGAAAAACCTAACAGTATATGCCTTTCCACCACTGCCTCTCCTCCCCAAGGTACTCCTAAAGGTCAGACAAGAGAAGCCAAAAATGATACTGATTACCCCAGACTGGCCCCGCCAGCACTGCTACCCAATCCTAAAGAGCTTGTCTCAGTGCCCACCTTGGACATTACCTCAAATTCCTCACTTATTGACCCAACAAGACAGTCAGATACTGCACAGCCAACTCAGAACCTTAAACTTGGCAGCATGGTGGATAATGTAGCCATTCAAGACACACCTCTATCTAAAGCGGTAATGGATGTTATTTTGGAGGCCAGGAGGCCTAGCACCAGAAAATCTTATGCGGAAAAATGGAAGAGATTCTGTGCTTGGAACCAGGCACAAGGAAATTGAAACAATTGTTCCAAATATTCCTCAGATTTTGCAATACTTAACTGAGATGCTGGATAAAGGCCTTTTCTTTTCATCAATTAAAATTCATGCCTCTGCCATTTCAGCTCATTACAATACAGAACCACCTATTTTTTCTCACCCATTACTAAGGCAGTACCTCAGAGGAGCAAAAAACATAAGACCTCCTAG